>NW_027478605.1:600000-887182 GCF_051014685.1 Ptiloglossa arizonensis | reverse complement strand
TTTTGGCAGTTCTGATCCTCGAAACGAATAACTAGAGCGGCTAGGGGAAAAGTACGCATACCGTTGTAATCGGGCGAGTTTCTACTTTCAGATGGAACAGAAATTTGCGATTAGTCAATCCGTTCGCGAGATATGGCAGTTTAGGAGGTAAGAAACGCTGAGAAACTCAAAAATTTTCGCAGTTCTGATGCTCGAAACGAATAACTAGAACGGACTAGGGGAAAAGTACGCATACCGTTGTAATCGGGCGAGTTTCTACTTTCAGATGCAACAGAAATTTTGCCGGATTGGTCAATCCGTTCGCGAGATATGGCAGTTTGGAGGTAAGAAACGGTTGAGAAACTCAAAATTTTCAAAGTTCTGATGCTCGAAACGAATAACCAGAACGGCCTAGGGGAAAAGTACGCATACCGTTGTAATCGGGCGAGTTTCTACTTTCAGATGCAAACAGAATTTTGCGGATTGGTCAATCCGTTCGCGAGATATGGCAGTTTTGGAGGTAAGAAACGGTTGAGAAACTCAAAATTTTCAAAGTTCTGATGCTCGAAACGAATAACCAGAACGGCCTAGGGAAAAGTACGCATACCGTTGTAATCGGGCGAGTTTCTACTTTCAGATGCAACAGAAATTTTGCGGATTGGTCAATCCGTTCGCGAGATATGGCTGTTTGGAAGTATAAAAACACTTGAGAAACACAAAATTTTCGCAGTTCTGATGCTCGAAACGAATAAACTAGAGCGGCCTAGGGGAAAAGTACGCATACCCGTTGTAATCGGGCGAGTTTCTAATTTCAGATGCATCAGAAATTTTGCGGATTGGTCAATCCGTTTCGCGAGATATGGCAGTTTGGAAGTAAGAAAACGCTTGAGAAACTCAAAATTTTCGCAGTTCTGATGCTCGAAAGGATTAACTAGAACGGCCTAGGGGAAAAGTACGCATACCGTTGTAATCGGCGAGTTTCTACTTTCAGATGCAACAGAAATTTGCGCATTGGTCAATCCGTGCGCGAGATATGGCAGTTTGGAGGTAAGAAACGCTTGAGAAACTCAAATTTTCGCACTTCTGATGCTCGAAACGAATAACTAGAACGGCCTAGGGGAAAAGTACGCATACCGTTGTAATCGGGCGAGTTTCTACTTTCAGATGCAAACAGAAAATTTTGCGGATTAGTCAATCCGTGCGCGAGATATGGCAGTTTGGAGGTAAGAAACGCTTGAGAAACTCAAAATTTTCGCAGTTCTGATGCTCGAAACGAATAACTAGAACGGACTAGGGGAAAAGTACGCATACCGTTGTAATCGGGCGAGTTTCTACTTTCAGATGCAACAGAAATTTTGCGGATTGGTCAATCCGTTCGCGAGATATGGCAGTTTGGAGTAAGAAACGCTTGAGAACTCAAAATTTTCGCAGTTCTGATGCTCGAAATGAATAACTAGAACGGCCTAGGGGAAAAGTACGCATACCGTTGTAATCGGGCGAGTTTCTACTTTCAGCTGCAACAGAAATTTTGCGGATTGGTCAATCCGTTCGCGAGATATGGCAGTTTGGAAGTAAGAAACGGTTGAGAAACTCAAAATTTTCAAAGTTCTGATGCTCGAAACGAATAACCAGGACGGCCTAGGGGAAAAGTACGCATACCGTTGTAATCGGGCGAGTTTCTACTTTCAGATGCAACAGAAATTTTGGCGGATTGGTCAATCCGTTCGCGAGATATGGCTGTTTGGAAGTATAAAACACTTGAGAAACACAAAATTTTCGCAGTTCTGATCCTCGAAACGAATAACTAGAGCGGCCTAGGGGAAAAGTACGCATACCGTTGTAATCGGGCGAGTTTCCTACTTTCAGATGCATCAGAAATTTTGCGGATTGGTCAATCCGTTCGCGAGATATGGCAGTTTGGAAGTAAGAAACGCTTGAGAAACTCAAAATTTTCGCAGTTCTGATGCTCGAAAGGATTAACTAGAACGGCCTAGGGGAAAAGTAGGCATACCGTTGTAATCGGGCGAGTTTCTACTTTCAGATGCAACAGAAATTTTGCAGATTGGTCAATCCGTTCGCGAGATATGGCAGTTTGGAAGTAAGAAACGCTTGAGAAACTCAAAATTTTCGCAGTTCTGACGCTCGAAACGAATAACTAGAACGGCCTAGGGGAAAAGTACGCACACCGTTGTAATCGGGCGAGCTTCTACTTTCAGATGCAACAGAAATTTTGCGGATTGGTCAATCCATTCGCGAGATATGGCAGTTTGGAGGTAAGAAACGCTTGAGAAACTCAAAATTTTCGCAGTTCTGATGCTCGAAACGAATAACTAGAACGGCCTAGGGGAAAGTACGCATACCGTTGTAATCGGGCGGGTTTCTACTTTCAGATTGAACAGAAATTTTGCGGATTGGTCAATCCGTTCGCGAGATATGGCAGTTTGGAGGTAAGAAACGCTTGAGAAACTCAAATTTTCGCAGTTCTGATGCTCGAAACGAATAACTAGAACGGCCTAGGGGAACAGTACGCATACCGTTGTCATCGGGCGAGATTCTACTTTCAGATGCAACAGAAATTTTGCGGATTGGTCAATCCGTTCGCGAGATATGGCAGTTTGTAGGTAAGAAACGCTTGAGAACTCAACCATTTTCGCAGATCTGATGCTCGAAACGAATAACTAAAACGGCCTAGGGGAAAGTACGCATACCGTTTCAATTGGGCGAGTTCTACTTTCAGATGCAACAGAAATTTTGCGCATTGGTCAATCCGTTCGCGAGATATGGCAGTTTGGAGGTAAGAAACGCTTGAGAAACTCAAAATTTTCGCAGTTCTGATGCTCGAAACGAATAACAAGAACGGCCTAGGGGAAAAGTACGCATACCGTTGTAATCGGGCGAGTTTCTACTTTCAGATGGAACAGAAATTTTGCGGATTAGTCAATCCGTTCCGCGAGATATGGCAGTTTGGAGGTAAGAAACGCTTGAGAAACTCAAATTTTCGCAGTTCTGATGCTCGAAACGAATAACTAGAACGACTAGGGGAAAAGTACGCATACCGTTGTAATCGGGCGAGTTTCTACTTTCAGATCGCAACAGAAATTTTGCGGATTGGTCAATCCGTTCGCGAGATATGGCAGTTTGGAGGTAAGAAACGGTTGAGAAACTCAAAATTTTCAAAGTTCTGATGCTCGAAACGAATAACCAGAACGGCCTAGGGGAAAAGTACGCATACCGTTGTAATCGGGCGAGTTTCTACTTTCAGATGCAACAGAATTTTGCGGATTGGTCAATCCGTTCGCGAGATATGGCAGTTTCGAGGTAAGAAACGGTTGAGAAACTCAAAATTTTCGCAGTTCTGATGCTCGAAACGAATAACTAGAACGGACTAGGGGAAAAGTACGCATACAGTTGTAATCGGGCGAGTTTCTACTTTCAGATGCAACAGAAATTTTGCAGATTGGTCAATCCGTTCGCGAGATATGGCAGTTTGAGTAAGAAACGCTTGAGCAACTCAAAATTTTCGCAGTTCTGACGCTCGAACGAATAACTAGAACGGCCTAGGGGATAAACTACTTATACCGTTGTAATGGGGCGAGTTTCTACTTTCAGATGCAACAGAAACATTGCGGATTGGTCAATCCGTTTGCGAGATATGGCAGTTTGGAGGTAATAAACGCTTGAGAAACTCAAAATTTTCGCAGTTCTGATGCTCGAAACGAATAACTAGAACGGCCTAGGGGAAAAGTACGCATACCGTTGTAATCGGGCGAGTTTCTACTTTCAGATGCAACAGAAATTTTGCGGATTGGTCAATCCGTTCGCGAGATATGGCGGTATGGAGGTAAGAAACGCTTGAGAAACTCAAAATTTTCGCAGATCTGATGCTCGACAAGCATAACTAGAACGGTCTAGGGGAAAAGTACGCATACCGTTGTAATCGGGCGAGTTTCTACTTTCCGATGCAACAGAAATTTTGCGGATTGGTCAATCCGTTCGCGAGATATGGCAGTTTGGAAGTAAGAAACGCTTGAGAAACTCAAAATTATCGCAGTTCTGATGCTCGAAAGGATTAACTAGAACGGCCTAGGGGAAAAGTACGCATACCGTTGTAATCGGGCGAGTTTCTACTTTCAGATGCAACAGAAATTTTGCGGATTGGTCAATCCGTTCGCGAGATATGGCAGTTTGGAAGTAAGAACGCTTGAGAAACTCAAAATTTTCGCAGTTCTGACGCTCGAAACGAATAACTAGAACGGCCTAGGGGAAAAGTACGCACACCGTTGTAATCGGGCGAGCTTCTACTTTCAGATGCAACAGAAATTTGCGGATTGGTCATTCCATTCGCGAGATATGGCAGTTTGGAGGTAAGAAACGCTTGAGAAACTCAAAATTTTCGCAGTTCTGATGCTCGAAACGAATAACTAGAACGGCCTAGGGAAAAGTACGCATACCGTTGTAATCGGGCGAGATTCTACTTTCAGATGCAACAGAAATTTTGCGGATTGGTCAATCCGTTCGCGAGATATGGCAGTTTGTAGGTAAGAAACGCTTGAGAAACTCAACATTTTCGCAGTTCTGATGCTCGAAACGAATAACTAAAACGGCCTAGGGGAAAAGTACGCATACCGTTTCAATTGGGCGAGTTTCTACTTTCAGATGCAACAGAAATTTTGCGCATTGGTCAATCCGTTCGCGAGATATGGCAGTTTGGAGGTAAGAAACGCTTGAGCAACTCAAAATTTTCGCACTTCTGACGCTCGAAACGAATAACTAGAACGGCCTAGGGGATAACTACTTATACCGTTGTAATGGGGCGAGTTTCTACTTTCAGATGCAACAGAAACATTGCGGATTGGTCAATCCGTTTGCGAGATATGGCAGTTTGGAAGTAATAAACGCTTGAGAAACTCAAATTTTCGCAGTTCTGATGCTCGAAACGAATAACTAGAACGGCCTAGGGGAAAAGTACGCATACGGTTGTAATCGGGCGAGTTTCTTCTTTCAGATGCAACAGAAATTTGCGGATTGGTCAATCCGTTCGCGAGATATGGCAGTTTGGAGGTAAGAAACGCTTGAGAAACTCAAAATTTTCGCAGTTCTGATGCTCGACAAGCATAACTAGAACGGTCTAGGGGAAAAGTACGCATACCGTTGTAATCGGGCGAGATTCTACTTTCCGATGCAACAGAAATTTTGCGATTGGTCAATCCGTTCGCGAGATATGGCAGTTTGGAAGTAAGAAACGCTTGAGAAACTCAAAATTTTCGCAGTTCTGATGCTCGAAAGGATTAACTAGAACGGCCTAGGGGAAGAGTACGCATACAGTTGTAATCGGGCGAGTTTCTACTTTCAGATGCAACAGAAATTTTGCAGATTGGTCAATCCGTTCGCGAGATATGGCAGTTTGGAAGTAAGAAACGCTTGAGAAACTCAAAATTTCGCAGTTCTGACGCTCGAAACGAATAACTAGAACGGCTAGGGGAAAAGTACGCACACCGTTGTAATCGGGCGAGCTTCTACTTTCAGATGCAACAGAATTTTGCGGATTGGTCATCCATTCGCGAGATATGGCAGTTTGGAGGTAAGAAACGCTTGAGAAACTCAAAATTTTTCGCAGTTCTGATGCTCGAAACGAATAACTAGAACGGCCTAGGGGAAAAGTACGCATACTGTTGTAATCGGGCGAGTTTCTACTTTCAGATGCAACAGAAATTTTGGCGGCGTAGTCAATCCGTTCGCGAGATATGGCAGTTTCGAGGTAAGAAACGGTTGAGAAACTCAAAATTTTCGCAGTTCTGATGCTCGAAACGAATAACTAGAACGGACTAGGGGAAAAGTACGCATATAGTTGTAATCGGGGCGAGTTTCTACTTTCAGATGCAACAGAAATTTTGCAGATTGGTCAATCCGTTCGCGAGATATGGCAGTTTTGAGGTAGAAACGCTTGAGCAACTCAAAATTTTCGCAGTTCTGACGCTCGAAACGAATAACTAGAACGGCCTAGGGATAACTACTTATACCGTTGTAATGGGGCGAGTTTCTACTTTCAGATGCAACAGAAACATTGCGGATTGGTCAATCCGTTTGCGAGATATGGCAGTTTGGAGGTAATAAACGCTTGAGAAACTCAAAATTTTCGCAGTTCTGATGCTCGAAACGAATAACTAGAACGGCCTAGGGGAAAAGTACGCATACCGTTGTAATCGGGCGAGCTTCTACTTTCAGATGCAACAGAAATTTTGCGATTGGTCAATCCATTCGCGAGATATGGCAGTTTGGAGGTAAGAAACGCTGAGAAACTCAACATTTTCGCAGTTCTGATGCACGAAACGAATAACTAAAACGGCCTAGGGGAAAAGTACGCATACCGTTTCAATTGGGCGAGTTTCTACTTTCAGATGCAACAGAAATTTTGCGCATTGGTCAATCCGTTCGCGAGATATGGCAGTTTGGAGGTAAGAAACGCTTGAGAAACTCAAAATTTCGCAGTTCTGATGCTCGAAACGAATAACTAGAACGGCCTAGGGGAAAAGTACGCATACCGTTGTAATCGGGCGAGTTTCTACTTTCAGATGCAACAGAAATTTTGCGGATTGGTCAATCCGTTCGCGAGATATGGCAGTTTGGAGGTAAGAAACGGTTGAGAACTCAAAATTTTCAAGTTCTGATGCTCGAAACGAATAACCAGAACGGCCTAGGGAAAAGTACGCATACCGTTGTAATCGGGCGAGTTTCTACTTTCAGATGCAACAGAAATTTTGCGGATTGGTCAATCCGTTCGCGAGATATGGCAGTTTCGAGGTAAGAAACGGTTGAGAACTCAAAATTTTCGCAGTTCTGATGCTCGAAACGAATAACTAGAACGGACTAGGGGAAAAGTACGCATACAGTTGTAATCGGGCGAGTTTCTACTTTCAGATGCAACAGAAATTTTGCAGATTGGTCAATCCGTTCGCGAGATATGGCAGTTTTGAGGTAAGAAACGCTTGAGCAACTCAAAATTTTCGCAGTTCTGACGCTCGAAACGAATAACTAGAACGGCCTAGGGGATAACTACTTATACCGTTGTAATGGGCGAGTTTCTACTCTCAGATGCAACAGAAACATTGCGGATTGGTCAATCCGTTGCGAGATATGGCAGTTTGGAGGTAATAAACGCTTGAGAAACTCAAAATTTTCGCAGTTCTGATGCTCGAAACGAATAACTAGAACGGCCTAGGGGAAAAGTACGCATACCGTTGTAATCGGGCGAGTTTCTACTTTCAGATGCAACAGAAATTTTGCGGATTGGTCAATCCGTTCGCGAGATATGGCAGTTTGGAGGTAAGAAACGCTTGAGAAACTCAAAATGCTTGAGAAACTCAAAATTTTCGCAGATCTGATGCTCGACAAGCATAACTAGAACGGTCTAGGGGAAAAGTACGCATACCGTTGTAATCGGGCGAGTTTCTACTTTCCGATGCAACAGAAATTTTGCGGATTGGTCAATCCGTTCGCGAGATATGGCAGTTTGGAAGTAAGAAACGCTTGAGAAACTCAAAATTATCGCAGTTCTGATGCTCGAAAGGATTAACTAGAACGGCCTAGGGGAAAAGTACGCATACCGTTGTAATCGGGCGAGTTTCTACTTTCAGATGCAACAGAAATTTTGCGGATTGGTCAATCCGTTCGCGAGATATGGCAGTTTGGAAGTAAGAAACGCTTGAGAAACTCAAAATTTTCGCAGTTCTGACGCTCGAAACGAATAACTAGAACGGCCTAGGGGAAAAGTACGCACACCGTTGTAATCGGGCGAGCTTCTACTTTCAGATGCAACAGAAATTTTGCGGATTGGTCAATCCATTCGCGAGATATGGCAGTTTGGAGGTAAGAAACGCTTGAGAAACTCAAAATTTTCGCAGTTCTGATGCTCGAAACGAATAACTAGAACGGCCTAGGGGAAAAGTACGCATACCGTTGTAATCGGGCGAGATTCTACTTTCAGATGCAACAGAAATCTTGCGGATTGGTCAATCCGTTCGCGAGATATGGCAGTTTGTAGGTAAGAAACGCTTGAGAAACTCAACATTTTCGCAGTTCTGATGCTCGAAACGAATAACTAAAACGGCCTAGGGGAAAAGTACGCATACCGTTTCAATTGGGCGAGTTTCTACTTTCAGATGCAACAGAAATTTTGCGCATTGGTCAATCCGTTCGCGAGATATGGCAGTTTGGAGGTAAGAAACGCTTGAGAAACTCAAAATTTTCAAAGTTCTGATGCTCGAAACGAATAACCAGAACGGCCTAGGGGAAAAGTACGCATACCGTTGTAATCGGGCGAGTTTCTACTTTCAGATGCAACAGAAATTTTGCGGATTGGTCAATCCGTTCGCGAGATATGGCAGTTTGGAGGTAAGAAACGGTTGAGAAACTCAAAATTTTCAAAGTTCTGATGCTCGAAACGAATAACCAGAACGGCCTAGGGGAAAAGTACGCATACCGTTGTAATCGGGCGAGTTTCTACTTTCAGATGCAACAGAAATTTTGCGGATTGGTCAATCCGTTCGCGAGATATGGCTGTTTGGAAGTATAAAACACTTGAGAAACACAAAATTTTCGCAGTTCTGATGCTCGAAACGAATAACTAGAGCGGCCTAGGGGAAAAGTACGCATACCGTTGTAATCGGGCGAGTTTCTAATTTCAGATGCATCGGAAATTTTGCGGATTGGTCAATCCGTTCGCGAGATATAGCAGTTTGGAAGTAAGAAACGCTTGAGAAACTCAAAATTTTCGCAGTTCTGATGCTCGAAAGGATTAACTAGAACGGCCTAGGGGAAAAGTACGCATACCGTTGTAATCGGGCGAGTTTCTACTTTCAGATGCAACAGAAATTTTGCGGATTGGTCATTCCGTTCGCGAGATATGGCAGTTTGGAGGTAAGAAACGCTTGAGAAACGCAAAATTTTCGCAGTTCTGATGCTCGAAACGAATAACTAGAACGGACTAGGGGAAAAGTACGCATACAGTTGTAATCGGGCGAGTTTCTACTTTCAGATGCAACAGAAATTTTGCAGATTGGTCAATCCGTTCGCGAGATATGGCATTTTGAGGTAAGAAACGCTTGAGCAACTCAAAATTTTCGCACTTCTGACGCTCGAAACGAATAACTAGAACGGCCTAGGGGAAGAGTACGCATACAGTTGTAATCGGGCGAGTTTCTACTTTCAGATGCAACAGAAATTTTGCAGATTGGTCAATCCGTTCGCGAGATATGGCAGTTTGGAAGTAAGAAACGCTTGAGAAACTCAAAATTTTCGCAGTTCTGATGCTCGAAACGAATAACTAGAACGGTCTAGGGGAAAAGTACGCATACCGTTGTAATCGGGCGAGTTTCTACTTTCCGATGCAACAGAAATTTTGCGGATTGGTCAATCCGTTCGCGAGATATGGCAGTTTGGAAGTAAGAAACGCTTGAGAAACTCAAAATTTTCGCAGTTCTGATGCTCGAAAGGATTAACTAGAACGGCCTAGGGGAAGAGTACGCATACAGTTGTAATCGGGCGAGTTTCTACTTTCAGATGCAACAGAAATTTTGCAGATTGGTCAATCCGTTCGCGAGATATGGCAGTTTGGAAGTAAGAAACGCTTGAGAAACTCAAAATTTTCGCAGTTCTGACGCTCGAAACGAATAACTAGAACGGCCTAGGGGAAAAGTACGCACACCGTTGTAATCGGGCGAGCTTCTACTTTCAGATGCAACAGAAGTTTTGCGGATTGGTCAATCCATTCGCGAGATATGGCAGTTTGGAGGTAAGAAACGCTTGAGAAACTCAAAATTTTCGCAGTTCTGATGCTCGAAACGAATAACTAGAACGGCCTAGGGGAAAAGTACGCATACTGTTGTAATCGGGCGAGTTTCTACTTTCAGATGCAACAGAAATTTTGCGGCGTAGTCAATCCGTTCGCGAGATATGGCAGTTTCGAGGTAAGAAACGGTTGAGAAACTCAAAATTTTCGCAGTTCTGATGCTCGAAACGAATAACTAGAACGGACTAGGGGAAAAGTACGCATATAGTTGTAATCGGGCGAGTTTCTACTTTCAGATGCAACAGAAATTTTGCAGATTGGTCAATCCGTTCGCGAGATATGGCAGTTTTGAGGTAAGAAACGCTTGAGCAACTCAAAATTTTCGCAGTTCTGACGCTCGAAACGAATAACTAGAACGGCCTAGGGGATAACTACTTATACCGTTGTAATGGGGCGAGTTTCTACTTTCAGATGCAACAGAAACATTGCGGATTGGTCAATCCGTTTGCGAGATATGGCAGTTTGGAGGTAATAAACGCTTGAGAAACTCAAAATTTTCGCAGTTCTGATGCTCGAAACGAATAACTAGAACGGCCTAGGGGAAAAGTACGCATACCGTTGTAATCGGGCGAGTTTCTACTTTCAGATGCAACAGAAATTTTGCGGATTGGTCAATCCGTTCGCGAGATATGGCAGTTTGGAGGTAAGAAACGCTTGAGAAACTCAAAATTTTCGCAGATCTGATGCTCGACAAGCATAACTAGAACGGTCTAGGGGAAAAGTACGCATACCGTTGTAATCGGGCGAGTTTCTACTTTCCGATGCAACAGAAATTTTGCGGATTGGTCAATCCGTTCGCGAGATATGGCAGTTTGGAAGTAAGAAACGCTTGAGAAACTCAAAATTTTCGCAGTTCTGATGCTCGAAAGGATTAACTAGAACGGCCTAGGGGAAAAGTACGCATACCGTTGTAATCGGGCGAGTTTCTACTTTCAGATGCAACAGAAATTTTGCGGATTGGTCAATCCGTTCGCGAGATATGGCAGTTTGGAAGTAAGAAACGCTTGAGAAACTCAAAATTTTCGCAGTTCTGACGCTCGAAACGAATAACTAGAACGGCCTAGGGGAAAAGTACGCACACCGTTGTAATCGGGCGAGCTTCTACTTTCAGATGCAACAGAAATTTTGCGGATTGGTCAATCCATTCGCGAGATATGGCAGTTTGGAGGTAAGAAACGCTTGAGAAACTCAAAATTTTCGCAGTTCTGACGCTCGAAACGAATAACTAGAACGGCCTAGGGGAAAAGTACGCACACCGTTGTAATCGAGCGAGCTTCTACTTTCAGATGCAACAGAAATTTTGCGGATTGGTCAATCCATTCGCGAGATATGGCAGTTTGGAGGTAAGAAACGCTTGAGAAACTCAAAATTTTCGCAGTTCTGATGCTCGAAACGAATAACTAGAACGGCCTAGGGGAAAAGTACGCATACCGTTGTAATCGGGCGAGATTCTACTTTCAGATGCAACAGAAATTTTGCGGATTGGTCAATCCGTTCGCGAGATATGGCAGTTTGTAGGTAAGAAACGCTTGAGAAAGTCAACATTTTCGCAGTTCTGATGCTCGAAACGAATAACTAAAACGGCCTAGGGGAAAAGTACGCATACCGTTTCAATTGGGCGAGTTTCTACTTTCAGATGCAACAGAAATTTTGCGCATTGGTCAATCCGTTCGCGAGATATGGCAGTTTGGAGGTAAGAAACGCTTGAGAAACTCAAAATTTTCAAAGTTCTGATGCTCGAAACGAATAACCAGAACGGCCTAGGGGAAAAGTACGCATACCGTTGTAATCGGGCGAGTTTCTACTTTCAGATGCAACAGAAATTTTGCGGATTGGTCAATCCGTTCGCGAGATATGGCAGTTTGGAGGTAAGAAACGGTTGAGAAACTCAAAATTTTCAAAGTTCTGATGCTCGAAACGATTAACCAGAACGGCATAGGGGAAAAGTACGCATACCGTTGTAATCGGGCGAGTTTCTACTTTCAGATGCAACAGAAATTTTGCGGATTGGTCAATCCGTTCGCGAGATATGGCTGTTTGGAAGTATAAAACACTTGAGAAACACAAAATTTTCGCAGTTCTGATGCTCGAAACGAATAACTAGAACGGCCTAGGGGAAAAGTACGCATACCGTTGTAATCGGGCGACTGTCTACTTTCAGATGCAACAGAAATTTTGCAGATTGGTCAATCCGTTCGCGAGATATGGCAGTTTGGAAGTAAGAAACGCTTGAGAAACTCAAAATTTTCGCAGTTCTGATGCTCGAAACGAATAACTAGAACGGTCTAGGGGAAAAGTACGCATACCGTTGTAATCGGGCGAGTTTCTACTTTCCGATGCAACAGAAATTTTGCGGATTGGTCAATCCGTTCGCGAGATATGGCAGTTTGGAAGTAAGAAACGCTTGAGAAACTCAAAATTTTCGCAGTTCTGATGCTCGAAAGGATTAACTAGAACGGCCTAGGGGAAGAGTACGCATACAGTTGTAATCGGGCGAGTTTCTACTTTCAGATGCAACAGAAATTTTGCAGATTGGTCAATCCGTTCGCGAGATATGGCAGTTTGGAAGTAAGAAACGCTTGAGAAACTCAAAATTTTCGCAGTTCTGACGCTCGAAACGAATAACTAGAACGGCCTAGGGGAAAAGTACGCACACCGTTGTAATCGGGCGAGCTTCTACTTTCAGATGCAACAGAAATTTTGCGGATTGGTCAATCCATTCGCGAGATATGGCAGTTTGGAGGTAAGAAACGCTTGAGAAACTCAAAATTTTCGCAGTTCTGATGCTCGAAACGAATAACTAGAACGGCCTAGGGGAAAAGTACGCATACTGTTGTAATCGGGCGAGTTTCTACTTTCAGATGCAACAGAAATTTTGCGGCGTAGTCAATCCGTTCGCGAGATATGGCAGTTTCGAGGTAAGAAACGGTTGAGAAACTCAAAATTTTCGCAGTTCTGATGCTCGAAACGAATAACTAGAACGGACTAGGGGAAAAGTACGCATATAGTTGTAATCGGGCGAGTTTCTACTTTCAGATGCAACAGAAATTTTGCAGATTGGTCAATCCGTTCGCGAGATATGGCAGTTTTGAGGTAAGAAACGCTTGAGCAACTCAAAATTTTCGCAGTTCTGACGCTCGAAACGAATAACTAGAACGGCCTAGGGGATAACTACTTATACCGTTGTAATGGGGCGAGTTTCTACTTTCAGATGCAACAGAAACATTGCGGATTGGTCAATCCGTTTGCGAGATATGGCAGTTTGGAGGTAATAAACGCTTGAGAAACTCAAAATTTTCGCAGTTCTGATGCTCGAAACGAATAACTAGAACGGCCTAGGGGAAAAGTACGCATACCGTTGTAATCGGGCGAGTTTCTACTTTCAGATGCAACAGAAATTTTGCGGATTGGTCAATCCGTTCGCGAGATATGGCAGTTTGGAGGTAAGAAACGCTTGAGAAACTCAAAATTTTCGCAGATCTGATGCTCGACAAGCATAACTAGAACGGTCTAGGGGAAAAGTACGCATACCGTTGTAATCGGGCGAGTTTCTACTTTCCGATGCAACAGAAATTTTGCGGATTGGTCAATCCGTTCGCGAGATATGGCAGTTTGGAAGTAAGAAACGCTTGAGAAACTCAAAATTTTCGCAGTTCTGATGCTCGAAAGGATTAACTAGAACGGCCTAGGGGAAAAGTACGCATACCGTTGTAATCGGGCGAGTTTCTACTTTCAGATGCAACAGAAATTTTGCGGATTGGTCAATCCGTTCGCGAGATATGGCAGTTTGGAAGTAAGAAACGCTTGAGAAACTCAAAATTTTCGCAGTTCTGACGCTCGAAACGAATAACTAGAACGGCCTAGGGGAAAAGTACGCACACCGTTGTAATCGGGCGAGCTTCTACTTTCAGATGCAACAGAAATTTTGCGGATTGGTCAATCCATTCGCGAGATATGGCAGTTTGGAGGTAAGAAACGCTTGAGAAACTCAAAATTTTCGCAGTTCTGACGCTCGAAACGAATAACTAGAACGGCCTAGGGGAAAAGTACGCACACCGTTGTAATCGAGCGAGCTTCTACTTTCAGATGCAACAGAAATTTTGCGGATTGGTCAATCCATTCGCGAGATATGGCAGTTTGGAGGTAAGAAACGCTTGAGAAACTCAAAATTTTCGCAGTTCTGATGCTCGAAACGAATAACTAGAACGGCCTAGGGGAAAAGTACGCATACCGTTGTAATCGGGCGAGATTCTACTTTCAGATGCAACAGAAATTTTGCGGATTGGTCAATCCGTTCGCGAGATATGGCAGTTTGTAGGTAAGAAACGCTTGAGAAAGTCAACATTTTCGCAGTTCTGATGCTCGAAACGAATAACTAAAACGGCCTAGGGGAAAAGTACGCATACCGTTTCAATTGGGCGAGTTTCTACTTTCAGATGCAACAGAAATTTTGCGCATTGGTCAATCCGTTCGCGAGATATGGCAGTTTGGAGGTAAGAAACGCTTGAGAAACTCAAAATTTTCAAAGTTCTGATGCTCGAAACGAATAACCAGAACGGCCTAGGGGAAAAGTACGCATACCGTTGTAATCGGGCGAGTTTCTACTTTCAGATGCAACAGAAATTTTGCGGATTGGTCAATCCGTTCGCGAGATATGGCAGTTTGGAGGTAAGAAACGGTTGAGAAACTCAAAATTTTCAAAGTTCTGATGCTCGAAACGATTAACCAGAACGGCATAGGGGAAAAGTACGCATACCGTTGTAATCGGGCGAGTTTCTACTTTCAGATGCAACAGAAATTTTGCGGATTGGTCAATCCGTTCGCGAGATATGGCTGTTTGGAAGTATAAAACACTTGAGAAACACAAAATTTTCGCAGTTCTGATGCTCGAAACGAATAACTAGAACGGCCTAGGGGAAAAGTACGCATACCGTTGTAATCGGGCGACTGTCTACTTTCAGATGCAACAGAAATTTTGCGGATTGGTCAATCCGTTCGCGAGATATGGCAGTTTGGAGGTAAGAAACGGTTGAGAAACTCAAAACTTTCACAGTTCTGATGCTCGACAAGCATAACTAGAACGGTCTAGGGGAAATGTACGCATACCGTTGTAATCGGGCGAGTTTCTACTTTCAGATGCAACAGAAATTTTGCGGATTGGTCAATCCGTTCGCGAGATATGGCAGTTTGGAGGTAAGAAACGCTTGAGAAACTCAAAATTTTCGCAGTTCTGATGCTCGACAAGCATAACTAGAACGGTCTAGGGGAAAAGTACGCATACCGTTGTAATCGGGCGAGTTTCTACTTTCCGATGCAACAGAAATTTTGCGGATTGGTCAATACGTTCGCGAGATATGGCAGTTTGGATGTAAGAAACGCTTGAGAAACTCAACATTTTCGCAGTTCTGATGCTCGAAACGAATAACTAGAACGGCCTAGGGGATAACTACTTATACCGTTGTAATGGGGCGAGTTTCTACTTTCAGATGCAACAGAAACATTGCGGATTGGTCAATCCGTTTGCGAGATATGGCAGTTTGGAAGTAATAAACGCTTGAGAAACTCAAAATTTTCGCAGTTCTGATGCTCGACAAGCATAACTAGAACGGTCTAGGGGAAAAGTACGCATACCGTTGTAATCGGGCGAGTTTCTACTTTCAGATGCAACAGAAATTTTGCGGATTGGTCAATCCGTTCGCGAGATATGGCAGTTTGGAGGTAAGAAACGGTTGAGAAACTCAAAACTTTCACAGTTCTGATGCTCGACAAGCATAACTAGAACGGTCTAGGGGAAAAGTACGCATACCGTTGTAATCGGGCGAGTTTCTACTTTCAGATGCAACAGAAATTTTGCGGATTGGTCAATCCGTTCGCGAGATATGGCAGTTTGGAGGTAAGAAACGCTTGAGAAACTCAAAATTTTCGCAGTTCTGATGCTCGAAAGGATTAACTAGAACGGCCTAGGGGAAAAGTACGCATACCGTTGTAATCGGGCGAGTTTCTACTTTCAGATGCAACAGAAATTTTGCGGATTGGTCATTCCGTTCGCGAGATATGGCAGTTTGGAGGTAAGAAACGCTTGAGAAACGCAAAATTTTCGCAGTTCTGATGCTCGAAACGAATAACTAGAACGGACTAGGGGAAAAGTACGCATACAGTTGTAATCGGGCGAGTTTCTACTTTCAGATGCAACAGAAATTTTGCAGATTGGTCAATCCGTTCGCGAGATATGGCATTTTGAGGTAAGAAACGCTTGAGCAACTCAAAATTTTCGCAATTCTGACGCTCGAAACGAATAACTAGAACGGCCTAGGGGATAACTACTTATACCGTTGTAATGGGGCGAGTTTCTACTTTCAGATGCAACAGAAACATTGCGGATTGGTCAATCCGTTTGCGAGATATGGCAGTTTGGAAGTAATAAACGCTTGAGAAACTCAAAATTTTCGCAGTTCTGATGCTCGAAACGAATAACTAGAACGGCCTAGGGGAAAAGTACGCATACCGTTGTAATCGGGCGAGTTTCTACTTTCAGATGCAACAGAAATTTTGCGGATTGGTCAATCCGTTCGCGAGATATGGCAGTTTGGAGGTAAGAAACGCTTGAGAAACTCAAAATTTTCGCAGTTCTGATGCTCGACAAGCATAACTAGAACGGTCTAGGGGAAAAGTACGCATACCGTTGTAATCGGGCGAGTTTCTACTTTCCGATGCAACAGAAATTTTGCGGATTGGTCAATCCGTTCGCGAGATATGGCAGTTTGGAAGTAAGAAACGCTTGAGAAACTCAAAATTTTCGCAGTTCTGATGCTCGAAAGGATTAACTAGAACGGCCTAGGGCAAGAGTACGCATACAGTTGTAATCGGGCGAGTTTCTACTTTCAGATGCAACAGAAATTTTGCAGATTGGTCAATCCGTTCGCGAGATATGGCAGTTTGGAAGTAAGAAACGCTTGAGAAACTCAAAATTTTCGCAGTTCTGACGCTCGAAACGAATAACTAGAACGGCCTAGGGGAAAAGTACGCACACCGTTGTAATCGGGCGAGCTTCTACTTTCAGATGCAACAGAAATTTTGCGGATTGGTCAATCCATTCGCGAGATATGGCAGTTTGGAGGTAAGAAACGCTTGAGAAACTCAAAATTTTCGCAGTTCTGATGCTCGAAACGAATAACTAGAACGGCCTAGGGGAAAAGTACGCATACCGTTGTAATCGGGCGAGTTTCTACTTTCAGATGCAACAGAAATTTTGCGGCGTAGTCAATCCGTTCGCGAGATATGGCAGTTTGGAGGTAAGAAACGCTTGAGAAACTCAAAATTTTCGCAGTTCTGATGCTCGACAAGCATAACTAGAACGGTCTAGGGGAAAAGTACGCATACCGTTGTAATCGGGCGAGTTTCTACTTTCAGATGCAACAGAAATTTTGCGGATTGGTCAATCCGTTCGCGAGATATGGCAGTTTGTAGGTAAGAAACGCTTGAGAAACTCAACATTTTCGCAGTTCTGATGCTCGAAACGAATAACTAGAACGGCCTAGGGGAAAAGTACGCATACCGTTGTAATCGGGCGAGTTTCTAGTTTCAGATGCAACAGAAATTTTGCGGATTAGTCAATCCGTTCGCGAGATATGGCAGTTTGGAGGTAAGAAACGCTTGAGAAACTCAAAATTTTCGCAGTTCTGACGCTCGAAACGAATAACTAGAACGGCCTAGGGGAAAAGTACGCATACCGTTGTAATCGGGCGAGTTTCTACTTTCAGATGCAACAGAAATTTTGCGGATTGGTCAATCCGTTCGCGAGATATGGCAGTTTGGAGGTAAGAAACGCTTGAGAAACTCAAAATTTTCGCAGTTCTGATGCTCGACAAGCATAACTAGAACGGTCTAGGGGAAAAGTACGCATACCGTTGTAATCGGGCGAGTTTCTACTTTCCGATGCAACAGAAATTTTGCGGATTGGTCAATCCGTTCGCGAGATATGGCAGTTTGGAAGTAAGAAACGCTTGAGAAACTCAAAATTTTCGCAGTTCTGATGCTCGAAAGGATTAACTAGAACGGCCTAGGGGAAGAGTACGCATACAGTTGTAATCGGGCGAGTTTCTACTTTCAGATGCAACAGAAATTTTGCAGATTGGTCAATCCGTTCGCGAGATATGGCAGTTTGGAAGTAAGAAACGCTTGAGAAACTCAAAATTTTCGCAGTTCTGACGCTCGAAACGAATAACTAGAACGGCCTAGGGGAAAAGTACGCACACCGTTGTAATCGGGCGAGCTTCTACTTTCAGATGCAACAGAAATTTTGCGGATTGGTCAATCCATTCGCGAGATATGGCAGTTTGGAGGTAAGAAACGCTTGAGAAACTCAAAATTTTCGCAGTTCTGATGCTCGAAACGAATAACTAGAACGGCCTAGGGGAAAAGTACGCATACTGTTGTAATCGGGCGAGTTTCTACTTTCAGATGCAACAGAAATTTTGCGGCGTAGTCAATCCGTTCGCGAGATATGGCAGTTTCGAGGTAAGAAACGGTTGAGAAACTCAAAATTTTCGCAGTTCTGATGCTCGAAACGAATAACTAGAACGGACTAGGGGAAAAGTACGCATATAGTTGTAATCGGGCGAGTTTCTACTTTCAGATGCAACAGAAATTTTGCAGATTGGTCAATCCGTTCGCGAGATATGGCAGTTTTGAGGTAAGAAACGCTTGAGCAACTCAAAATTTTCGCAGTTCTGACGCTCGAAACGAATAACTAGAACGGCCTAGGGGATAACTACTTATACCGTTGTAATGGGGCGAGTTTCTACTTTCAGATGCAACAGAAACATTGCGGATTGGTCAATCCGTTTGCGAGATATGGCAGTTTGGAGGTAATAAACGCTTGAGAAACTCAAAATTTTCGCAGTTCTGATGCTCGAAACGAATAACTAGAACGGCCTAGGGGAAAAGTACGCATACCGTTGTAATCGGGCGAGTTTCTACTTTCAGATGCAACAGAAATTTTGCGGATTGGTCAATCCGTTCGCGAGATATGGCAGTTTGGAGGTAAGAAACGCTTGAGAAACTCAAAATTTTCGCAGATCTGATGCTCGACAAGCATAACTAGAACGGTCTAGGGGAAAAGTACGCATACCGTTGTAATCGGGCGAGTTTCTACTTTCCGATGCAACAGAAATTTTGCGGATTGGTCAATCCGTTCGCGAGATATGGCAGTTTGGAAGTAAGAAACGCTTGAGAAACTCAAAATTTTCGCAGTTCTGATGCTCGAAAGGATTAACTAGAACGGCCTAGGGGAAAAGTACGCATACCGTTGTAATCGGGCAAGTTTCTACTTTCAGATGCAACAGAAATTTTGCGGATTGGTCAATCCGTTCGCGAGATATGGCAGTTTGGAAGTAAGAAACGCTTGAGAAACTCAAAATTTTCGCAGTTCTGACGCTCGAAACGAATAACTAGAACGGCCTAGGGGAAAAGTACGCACACCGTTGTAATCGGGCGAGCTTCTACTTTCAGATGCAACAGAAATTTTGCGGATTGGTCAATCCATTCGCGAGATATGGCAGTTTGGAGGTAAGAAACGCTTGAGAAACTCAAAATTTTCGCAGTTCTGACGCTCGAAACGAATAACTAGAACGGCCTAGGGGAAAAGTACGCACACCGTTGTAATCGAGCGAGCTTCTACTTTCAGATGCAACAGAAATTTTGCGGATTGGTCAATCCATTCGCGAGATATGGCAGTTTGGAGGTAAGAAACGCTTGAGAAACTCAAAATTTTCGCAGTTCTGATGCTCGAAACGAATAACTAGAACGGCCTAGGGGAAAAGTACGCATACCGTTGTAATCGGGCGAGATTCTACTTTCAGATGCAACAGAAATTTTGCGGATTGGTCAATCCGTTCGCGAGATATGGCAGTTTGTAGGTAAGAAACGCTTGAGAAACTCAACATTTTCGCAGTTCTGATGCTCGAAACGAATAACTAAAACGGCCTAGGGGAAAAGTACGCATACCGTTTCAATTGGGCGAGTTTCTACTTTCAGATGCAACAGAAATTTTGCGCATTGGTCAATCCGTTCGCGAGATATGGCAGTTTGGAGGTAAGAAACGCTTGAGAAACTCAAAATTTTCAAAGTTCTGATGCTCGAAACGAATAACCAGAACGGCCTAGGGGAAAAGTACGCATACCGTTGTAATCGGGCGAGTTTCTACTTTCAGATGCAACAGAAATTTTGCGGATTGGTCAATCCGTTCGCGAGATATGGCAGTTTGGAGGTAAGAAACGGTTGAGAAACTCAAAATTTTCAAAGTTCTGATGCTCGAAACGAATAACCAGAACGGCATAGGGGAAAAGTACGCATACCGTTGTAATCGGGCGAGTTTCTACTTTCAGATGCAACAGAAATTTTGCGGATTGGTCAATCCGTTCGCGAGATATGGCTGTTTGGAAGTATAAAACACTTGAGAAACACAAAATTTTCGCAGTTCTGATGCTCGAAACGAATAACTAGAACGGCCTAGGGGAAAAGTACGCATACCGTTGTAATCGGGCGACTGTCTACTTTCAGATGCAACAGAAATTTTGCGGATTGGTCAATCCGTTCGCGAGATATGGCAGTTTGGAGGTAAGAAACGGTTGAGAAACTCAAAACTTTCACAGTTCTGATGCTCGACAAGCATAACTAGAACGGTCTAGGGGAAAAGTACGCATACCGTTGTAATCGGGCGAGTTTCTACTTTCAGATGCAACAGAAATTTTGCGGATTGGTCAATCCGTTCGCGAGATATGGCAGTTTGGAGGTAAGAAACGCTTGAGAAACTCAAAATTTTCGCAGTTCTGATGCTCGACAAGCATAACTAGAACGGTCTAGGGGAAAAGTACGCATACCGTTGTAATCGGGCGAGTTTCTACTTTCCGATGCAACAGAAATTTTGCGGATTGGTCAATACGTTCGCGAGATATGGCAGTTTGGATGTAAGAAACGCTTGAGAAACTCAACATTTTCGCAGTTCTGATGCTCGAAACGAATAACTAGAACGGCCTAGGGGATAACTACTTATACCGTTGTAATGGGGCGAGTTTCTACTTTCAGATGCAACAGAAACATTGCGGATTGGTCAATCCGTTTGCGAGATATGGCAGTTTGGAAGTAATAAACGCTTGAGAAACTCAAAATTTTCGCAGTTCTGATGCTCGACAAGCATAACTAGAACGGTCTAGGGGAAAAGTACGCATACCGTTGTAATCGGGCGAGTTTCTACTTTCAGATGCAACAGAAATTTTGCGGATTGGTCAATCCGTTCGCGAGATATGGCAGTTTGGAGGTAAGAAACGGTTGAGAAACTCAAAACTTTCACAGTTCTGATGCTCGACAAGCATAACTAGAACGGTCTAGGGGAAAAGTACGCATACCGTTGTAATCGAGCGAGCTTCTACTTTCAGATGCAACAGAAATTTTGCGGATTGGTCAATCCATTCGCGAGATATGGCAGTTTGGAGGTAAGAAACGCTTGAGAAACTCAAAATTTTCGCAGTTCTGATGCTCGAAACGAATAACTAGAACGGCCTAGGGGAAAAGTACGCATACCGTTGTAATCGGGCGAGATTCTACTTTCAGATGCAACAGAAATTTTGCGGATTGGTCAATCCGTTCGCGAGATATGGCAGTTTGTAGGTAAGAAACGCTTGAGAAACTCAACATTTTCGCAGTTCTGATGCTCGAAACGAATAACTAAAACGGCCTAGGGGAAAAGTACGCATACCGTTTCAATTGGGCGAGTTTCTACTTTCAGATGCAACAGAAATTTTGCGCATTGGTCAATCCGTTCGCGAGATATGGCAGTTTGGAGGTAAGAAACGCTTGAGAAACTCAAAATTTTCAAAGTTCTGATGCTCGAAACGAATAACCAGAACGGCCTAGGGGAAAAGTACGCATACCGTTGTAATCGGGCGAGTTTCTACTTTCAGATGCAACAGAAATTTTGCGGATTGGTCAATCCGTTCGCGAGATATGGCAGTTTGGAGGTAAGAAACGGTTGAGAAACTCAAAATTTTCAAAGTTCTGATGCTCGAAACGAATAACCAGAACGGCATAGGGGAAAAGTACGCATACCGTTGTAATCGGGCGAGTTTCTACTTTCAGATGCAACAGAAATTTTGCGGATTGGTCAATCCGTTCGCGAGATATGGCTGTTTGGAAGTATAAAACACTTGAGAAACACAAAATTTTCGCAGTTCTGATGCTCGAAACGAATAACTAGAACGGCCTAGGGGAAAAGTACGCATACCGTTGTAATCGGGCGACTGTCTACTTTCAGATGCAACAGAAATTTTGCGGATTGGTCAATCCGTTCGCGAGATATGGCAGTTTGGAGGTAAGAAACGGTTGAGAAACTCAAAACTTTCACAGTTCTGATGCTCGACAAGCATAACTAGAACGGTCTAGGGGAAAAGTACGCATACCGTTGTAATCGGGCGAGTTTCTACTTTCAGATGCAACAGAAATTTTGCGGATTGGTCAATCCGTTCGCGAGATATGGCAGTTTGGAGGTAAGAAACGCTTGAGAAACTCAAAATTTTCGCAGTTCTGATGCTCGACAAGCATAACTAGAACGGTCTAGGGGAAAAGTACGCATACCGTTGTAATCGGGCGAGTTTCTACTTTCCGATGCAACAGAAATTTTGCGGATTGGTCAATACGTTCGCGAGATATGGCAGTTTGGATGTAAGAAACGCTTGAGAAACTCAACATTTTCGCAGTTCTGATGCTCGAAACGAATAACTAGAACGGCCTAGGGGATAACTACTTATACCGTTGTAATGGGGCGAGTTTCTACTTTCAGATGCAACAGAAACATTGCGGATTGGTCAATCCGTTTGCGAGATATGGCAGTTTGGAAGTAATAAACGCTTGAGAAACTCAAAATTTTCGCAGTTCTGATGCTCGACAAGCATAACTAGAACGGTCTAGGGGAAAAGTACGCATACCGTTGTAATCGGGCGAGTTTCTACTTTCAGATGCAACAGAAATTTTGCGGATTGGTCAATCCGTTCGCGAGATATGGCAGTTTGGAGGTAAGAAACGGTTGAGAAACTCAAAACTTTCACAGTTCTGATGCTCGACAAGCATAACTAGAACGGTCTAGGGGAAAAGTACGCATACCGTTGTAATCGGGCGAGTTTCTACTTTCAGATGCAACAGAAATTTTGCGGATTGGTCAATCCGTTCGCGAGATATGGCAGTTTGGAGGTAAGAAACGCTTGAGAAACTCAAAATTTTCGCAGTTCTGATGCTCGAAAGGATTAACTAGAACGGCCTAGGGGAAAAGTACGCATACCGTTGTAATCGGGCGAGTTTCTACTTTCAGATGCAACAGAAATTTTGCGGATTGGTCATTCCGTTCGCGAGATATGGCAGTTTGGAGGTAAGAAACGCTTGAGAAACGCAAAATTTTCGCAGTTCTGATGCTCGAAACGAATAACTAGAACGGACTAGGGGAAAAGTACGCATACAGTTGTAATCGGGCGAGTTTCTACTTTCAGATGCAACAGAAATTTTGCAGATTGGTCAATCCGTTCGCGAGATATGGCATTTTGAGGTAAGAAACGCTTGAGCAACTCAAAATTTTCGCACTTCTGACGCTCGAAACGAATAACTAGAACGGCCTAGGGGATAACTACTTATACCGTTGTAATGGGGCGAGTTTCTACTTTCAGATGCAACAGAAACATTGCGGATTGGTCAATCCGTTTGCGAGATATGGCAGTTTGGAAGTAATAAACGCTTGAGAAACTCAAAATTTTCGCAGTTCTGATGCTCGAAACGAATAACTAGAACGGCCTAGGGGAAAAGTACGCATACCGTTGTAATCGGGCGAGTTTCTACTTTCAGATGCAACAGAAATTTTGCGGATTGGTCAATCCGTTCGCGAGATATGGCAGTTTGGAGGTAAGAAACGCTTGAGAAACTCAAAATTTTCGCAGTTCTGATGCTCGACAAGCATAACTAGAACGGTCTAGGGGAAAAGTACGCATACCGTTGTAATCGGGCGAGTTTCTACTTTCCGATGCAACAGAAATTTTGCGGATTGGTCAATCCGTTCGCGAGATATGGCAGTTTGGAAGTAAGAAACGCTTGAGAAACTCAAAATTTTCGCAGTTCTGATGCTCGAAAGGATTAACTAGAACGGCCTAGGGGAAGAGTACGCATACAGTTGTAATCGGGCGAGTTTCTACTTTCAGATGCAACAGAAATTTTGCAGATTGGTCAATCCGTTCGCGAGATATGGCAGTTTGGAAGTAAGAAACGCTTGAGAAACTCAAAATTTTCGCAGTTCTGACGCTCGAAACGAATAACTAGAACGGCCTAGGGGAAAAGTACGCACACCGTTGTAATCGGGCGAGCTTCTACTTTCAGATGCAACAGAAATTTTGCGGATTGGTCAATCCATTCGCGAGATATGGCAGTTTGGAGGTAAGAAACGCTTGAGAAACTCAAAATTTTCGCAGTTCTGATGCTCGAAACGAATAACTAGAACGGCCTAGGGGAAAAGTACGCATACCGTTGTAATCGGGCGAGTTTCTACTTTCAGATGCAACAGAAATTTTGCGGCGTAGTCAATCCGTTCGCGAGATATGGCAGTTTGGAGGTAAGAAACGCTTGAGAAACTCAAAATTTTCGCAGTTCTGATGCTCGACAAGCATAACTAGAACGGTCTAGGGGAAAAGTACGCATACCGTTGTAATCGGGCGAGTTTCTACTTTCAGATGCAACAGAAATTTTGCGGATTGGTCAATCCGTTCGCGAGATATGGCAGTTTGTAGGTAAGAAACGCTTGAGAAACTCAACATTTTCGCAGTTCTGATGCTCGAAACGAATAACTAGAACGGCCTAGGGGAAAAGTACGCATACCGTTGTAATCGGGCGAGTTTCTAGTTTCAGATGCAACAGAAATTTTGCGGATTAGTCAATCCATTCGCGAGATATGGCAGTTTGGAGGTAAGAAACGCTTGAGAAACTCAAAATTTTCGCAGTTCTGATGCTCGACAAGCATAACTAGAACGGTCTAGGGGAAAAGTACGCATACCGTTGTAATCGGGCGACTTTCTACTTTCAGATGCAACAGAAATTTTGCGGATTGGTCAATCCGTTCGCGAGATGTGGCAGTTTGTAGGTAAGAAACGCTTGAGAAACTCAAAATTTTCGCAGTTCTGATGCTCAAAAGGAATAACTAGAACGGCCTAGGGGAAAAGTACGCATACCGTTGTAATCGGGCGAGTCTCTGCTTTCAGATGCAACAGAAATTTTGCGGATTGGTCGATCCGTTCGCGAGATATGGCAGTTTGGAGGTAAGAAACGCTTGAGAAACTCAAAATTTTCGCAGTTCTGATGCTCGACAAGCATAACTAGAACGGTCTAGGGGAAAAGTACGCATACCGTTGTAATCGGGCGACTTTCTACTTTCAGATGCAACAGAAATTTTGCGGATTGGTCAATCCGTTCGCGAGATGTGGCAGTTTGTAGGTAAGAAACGCTTGAGAAACCCAAAATTTTCGCAGTTCTGATGCTCAAAAGGAATAACTAGAACGGCCTAGGGGAAAAGTACGCATACCGTTTCAATTGGGCGAGTTTCTACTTTCAGATGCAACAGAAATTTTGCGCATTGGTCAATCCGTTCGCGAGATATGGCAGTTTGGAGGTAAGAAACGCTTGAGAAACTCAAAATTTTCGCAGTTCTGATGCTCGAAACGAATAACTAGAACGGCCTAGGGGAAAAGTACGCATACCGTTGTAATCGGGCGAGTTTCTACTTTCAGATGCAACAGAAATTTTGCGGCGTAGTCAATCCGTTCGCGAGATATGGCAGTTTGGAGGTAAGAAACGCTTGAGAAACTCAAAATTTTCGCAGTTCTGATGCTCGAAACGAATAACTAGAACGGCCTAGGGGAAAAGTACGCATACCGTTGTAATCGGGCGAATTTCTAGTTTCAGATGCAACAGAAATTTTGCGGATTAGTCAATCCGTTCGCGAGATATGGCAGTTTGGAGGTAAGAAACGCTTGAGAAACTCAAAATTTTCGCAGTTCTGATGCTCGACAAGCATAACTAGAACGGTATAGGGGAAAAGTACGCATACCGTTGTAATCGGGCGACTTTCTACTTTCAGATGCAACAGAAATTTTGCGGATTGGTCAATCCGTTCGCGAGATGTGGCAGTTTGTAGGTAAGAAACGCTTGAGAAACTCAAAATTTTCGCAGTTCTGATGCTCAAAAGGAATAACTAGAACGGCCTAGGGGAAAAGTACGCATACCGTTGTAATCGGGCGAGTCTCTGCTTTCAGATGCAACAGAAATTTTGCGGATTGGTCAATCCGGTCGCGAGATATGGCAGTTTGGAGGTAAGAAACGCTTGAGAAACTCAAAATTTTCGCAGTTCTGATGCTCGAAACGAATAACTAGAACGGACTAGGGGAAAAGTACGCATACTGTTGCAATCGGGCGAGTTTCTACTTTCAGATGCAACAGAAATTTTGCGGATTGGTCAATCCGTTCGCGAGATATGGCAGTTTGGAGGTAAGAAACGCTTGAGAAACTCAAAATTTTCGCAGTTCTGATGCTCGAAACGAATAACTAGAACGGCCTAGGGGAAAAGTACGCATACCGTTGTAATCGGGCGACTTTCTACTTTCAGATGCAACAGAAATTTTGCGGATTGGTCAATCCGTTCGCGAGATGTGGCAGTTTGTAGGTAAGAAACGCTTGAGAAACTCAAAATTTTCGCAGTTCTGATGCTCAAAAGGAATAACTAGAACGGCCTAGGGGAAAGGTACGCATACCGTTTCAATTGGGCGAGTTTCTACTTTCAGATGCAACAGAAATTTTGCGCATTGGTAATCCGTTCGCGAGATATGGCAGTTTGGAGGTAAGAAACGCTTGAGAAACTCAAAATTTTCGCAGTTCTGATGCTCGAAACGAATAACTAGAACGGCCTAGGGGAAAAGTACGCATACCGTTGCAATCGGGCGAGTTTCTACTTCCAGATGCAACAGAAATTTTGCGGATTGGTCAATCCGTTCGCGAGATATGGCAGTTTGGAGGTAAGAAACGCTTGAGAAACTCAAAATTTTCACAGTTCTGATGCTCGAAACGAATAACTAGAACGGACTAGGGGAAAAGTACGCATACCGTTGTAATCGGGCGAGTTTCTACTTTCAGATGCAACAGAAATTTTGCGGCTTAGTCGATCCGTTCGCGAGATATGGCAGTTTGGAGGTAAGAAACGCTTGAGAAACTCAAAATTTTCGCAGTTCTGATGCTCGACAAGCATAACTAGAACGGTCTAGGGGAAAAGTACGCATACCGTTGTAATCGGGCGAGTTTCTACTTTCAGATGCAACAGAAATTTTGCGGATTGGTCAATCCGTTCGCGAGATATGGCAGTTTGGAGGTAAGAAACGTTTGAGAAACTCAAAATTTTCGCAGTTCAGATGCTCGAAACGAATAACTAGAACGGCCTAGGGGAAAAGTACGCATACCGTTGTAATCGGGCGAGTTTCTAGTTTCAGATGCAACAGAAATTTTGCGGATTAGTCAATCCGTTCGCGAGATATGGCAGTTTGGAGGTAAGAAACGCTTGAGAAACTCAAAATTTTCGCAGTTCTGATGCTCGACAAGCATAACTAGAACAGTCTAGGGGAAAAGTACGCATACCGTTGTAATTGGGCGAGTTTCTACTTTCAGATGCAACAGAAATTTTGCGGATTGGTCAATCCGTTCGCGAGATATGGCAGTTTGGAAGTAATAAACGCTTGAGAAACTCAAAATTTTCGCAGTTCTGATGCTCGAAAAGAATAACTAGAACGGCCTAGGGGAAAAGTACGCATACCTTTGTAATCGGGCGAGTTTCTACTTTCAGATGCAACAGAAATTTTGCGGATTGGTCAATCCGTTCGCGAGATATGGCAGTTTGGAGGTAAGAAACGCTTGAGAAACTCAAAATTTTCGCAGTTCTGATGCTCGAAACGAATAACTAGAATCGCCTAGGGGAAAAGTACGCATACCGTTGTAATCGGGCGAGTTTCTACTTTCAGATGCAACAGAAATTTTGCGGATTGGTCAATCCGTTCGCGAGATATGGCAGTTTGGAGGTAAGAAACGCTTGAGAAACTCAAAATTTTCGCAGTTCTGATGCTCGAAACGAATAACTAGAACGGCCTAGGGGAAAAGTACGCATGCCGTTGTAATCGGGCGAGTTTCTACTTTCAGATGCAACAGAAATTTTGCGGATTGGTCAATCCTTTCGCGAGATATGGCAGTTTGGAGGTAAGAAACGCTTGAGAAACTCAAAATTTTCGCAGTTCTGATGCTCGAAACGAATAACTAGAACGGCCTAGGGGAAAAGTACGCATACCGTTGTAATCGGGCGAGTTTCTACTTTCAGATGCAACAGAAATTTTGCGGATTGGTCAATCCGTTCGCGAGATATGGCAGTTTGGAGGTAATAAACGCTTGAGAAACTCTAAATTTTCGCAGTTCTGATGCTCGAAACGAATAACTAGAACGGCCTAGGGGAAAAGTACTCATACCGTTGTAATCGGGCGAGTTTCTACTTTCAGATGCAACAGAAATTTTGCGGATTGGTCAATCCGTTCGCGAGATATGGCAGTTTGGAGGTAAGAAACGCTTGAGAAACTCAAAATTTTCGCAGTTCTGATGCTCGAAACGAATAACTAGAACGGCCTAGGGGAAAAGTACGCATACCGTTGTAATCGGGCGAGTTTCTACTTTCAGATGCAACAGAAATTTTGCGGATTGGTCAATCCGTTCGCGAGATATGGCAGTTTGGAGGTAATAAACGCTTGAGAAACTCAACATTTTCGCAGTTCTGATGCTCGAAACGAATAACTAGAACGGCCTAGGGGAAAAGTACGCATACCGTTGTAATCGGGCGAGTTTCTAGTTTCAAATGCAACAGAAATTTTGCGGATTAGTCAATCCGTTCGCGAGATATGGCAGTTTGGAGGTAATAAACGCTTGAGAAACTCAAAATTTTCGCAGTTCTGATGCTCGACAAGCATAACTAGAACGGTCTAGGGGAAAAGTACGCATACCGTTGTAATCGGGAGACTTTCTACTTTCAGATGCAACAGAAATTTTGCGGATTGGTCAATCCGTTCGCGAGATGTGGCAGTTTGTAGGTAAGAAACGCTTGAGAAACTCAAAATTTTCGCAGTTCTGATGCTCGACAAGCATAACTAGAACGGTCTAGGGGAAAAGTACGCATACCGTTGTAATCGGGCGACTTTCTACTTTCAGATGCAACAGAAATTTTGCGGATTGGTCAATCCGTTCGCGAGATGTGGCAGTTTGTAGGTAAGAAACGCTTGAGAAACTCAAAATTTTCGCAGTTCTGATGCTCAAAAGGAATAACTAGAACGGCCTAGGGGAAAAGTACGCATACCGTTGTAATCGGGCGAGTCTCTGCTTTCAGATGCAACAGAAATTTTGCGGATTGGTCAATCCGTTCGCGAGATATGGCAGTTTGGAGGTAAGAAACGCTTGAGAAACTCAAAATTTTCGCAGTTCTGATGCTCGACAAGCATAACTAGAACGGCCTAGGGGAAAACTACGCATACCGTTGTAATCGGGCGACTTTCTACTTTCAGATGCAACAGAAATTTTGCGGATTGGTCAATCCGTTCGCGAGATGTGGCAGTTTGTAGGTAAGAAACGCTTGAGAAACTCAAAATTTTCGCAGTTCTGATGCTCAAAAGGAATAACTAGAACGGCCTAGGAGAAAGGTACGCATACCGTTTCAATTGGGCGAGTTTCTACTTTCAGATGCAACAGAAATTTTGCGCATTGGTCAATCCGTTCGCGAGATATGGCAGTTTGGAGGTAAGAAACGCTTGAGAAACTCAAAATTTTCGCAGTTCTGATGCTCGAAACGAATAACTAGAACGGCCTAGGGGAAAAGTACGCATACCGTTGCAATCGGGCGAGTTTCTACTTTCAGATGCAACAGAAATTTTGCGGATTGGTCAATCCGTTCGCGAGATATGGCAGTTTGGAGGTAAGAAACGCTTGAGAAACTCAAAATTTTCGCAGTTCTGATGCTCGAAACGAATAACTAGAACGGACTAGGGGAAAAGTACGCATACCGTTGTAATCGGGCGAGTTTCTACTTTCAGATGCAACAGAAATTTTGCGGCTTAGTCGATCCGTTCGCGAGATATGGCAGTTTGGAGGTAAGAAACGCTTGAGAAACTCAAAATTTTCGCAGTTCTGATGCTCGACAAGCATAACTAGAACGGTCTAGGGGAAAAGTACGCATACCGTTGTAATCGGGCGAGTTTCTACTTTCAGATGCAACAGAAATTTTGGGGATTGGTCAATCCGTTCGCGAGATATGGCAGTTTGGAGGTAAGAAACGTTTGAGAAACTCAAAATTTTCGCAGTTCAGATGCTCGAAACGAATAACTAGAACGGCCTAGGGGAAAAGTACGCATACCGTTGTAATCGGGCGAGTTTCTAGTTTCAGATGCAACAGAAATTTTGCGGATTAGTCAATCCGTTCGCGAGATATGGCAGTTTGGAGGTAAGAAACGCTTGAGAAACTCAAAATTTTCGCAGTTCTGATGCTCGACAAGCATAACTAGAACAGTCTAGGGGAAAAGTACGCATACCGTTGTAATTGGGCGAGTTTCTACTTTCAGATGCAACAGAAATTTTGCGGATTGGTCAATCCGTTCGCGAGATATGGCAGTTTGGAGGTAATAAACGCTTGAGAAACTCAAAATTTTCGCAGTTCTGATGCTCGAAAAGAATAACTAGAACGGCCTAGGGGAAAAGTACGCATACCTTTGTAATCGGGCGAGTTTCTACTTTCAGATGCAACAGAAATTTTGCGGATTGGTCAATCCGTTCGCGAGATATGGCAGTTTGGAGGTAAGAAACGCTTGAGAAACTCAAAATTTTCGCAGTTCTGATGCTCGAAACGAATAACTAGAACGGCCTAGGGGAAAAGTACGCATACCGTTGTAATCGGGCGAGTTTCTACTTTCAGATGCAACAGAAATTTTGCGGATTGGTCAATCCGTTCGCGAGATATGGCAGTTTGGAGGTAATAAACGCTTGAGAAACTCAAAATTTTCGCAGTTCTGATGCTCGAAACGAATAACTAGAACGGCCTAGGGGAAAAGTACTCATACCGTTGTAATCGGGCGAGTTTCTACTTTCAGATGCAACAGAAATTTTGCGGATTGGTCAATCCGTTCGCAAGATATGGCAGTTTGGAGGTAAGAAACGCTTGAGAAACTCAAAATTTTCGCAGTTCTGATGCTCGAAACGAATAACTAGAACGGCCTAGGGGAAAAGTACGCATACCGTTGCAATCGGGCGAGTTTCTACTTTCAGATGCAACAGAAATTTTGCGGATTGGTCAATCCGTTCGCGAGATATGGCAGTTTGGAGGTAATAAACGCTTGAGAAACTCAACATTTTCGCAGTTCTGATGCTCGAAACGAATAACTAGAACGGCCTAGGGGAAAAGTACGCATACCGTTGTAATCGGGCGAGTTTCTAGTTTCAAATGCAACAGAAATTTTGCGGATTAGTCAATCCGTTCGCGAGATATGGCAGTTTGGAGGTAATAAACGCTTGAGAAACTCAAAATTTTCGCAGTTCTGATGCTCGACAAGCATAACTAGAACGGTCTAGGGGAAAAGTACGCATACCGTTGTAATCGGGAGACTTTCTACTTTCAGATGCAACAGAAATTTTGCGGATTGGTCAATCCGTTCGCGAGATGTGGCAGTTTGTAGGTAAGAAACGCTTGAGAAACTCAAAATTTTCGCAGTTCTGATGCTCGACAAGCATAACTAGAACGGTCTAGGGGAAAAGTACGCATACCGTTGTAATCGGGCGACTTTCTACTTTCAGATGCAACAGAAATTTTGCGGATTGGTCAATCCGTTCGCGAGATGTGGCAGTTTGTAGGTAAGAAACGCTTGAGAAACTCAAAATTTTCGCAGTTCTGATGCTCAAAAGGAATAACTAGAACGGCCTAGGGGAAAAGTACGCATACCGTTGTAATCGGGCGAGTCTCTGCTTTCAGATGCAACAGAAATTTTGCGGATTGGTCAATCCGTTCGCGAGATATGGCAGTTTGGAGGTAAGAAACGCTTGAGAAACTCAAAATTTTCGCAGTTCTGATGCTCGACAAGCATAACTAGAACGGCCTAGGGGAAAAGTACGCATACCGTTGTAATCGGGCGACTTTCTACTTTCAGATGCAACAGAAATTTTGCGGATTGGTCAATCCGTTCGCGAGATGTGGCAGTTTGTAGGTAAGAAACGCTTGAGAAACTCAAAATTTTCGCAGTTCTGATGCTCAAAAGGAATAACTAGAACGGCCTAGGAGAAAGGTACGCATACCGTTTCAATTGGGCGAGTTTCTACTTTCAGATGCAACAGAAATTTTGCGCATTGGTCAATCCGTTCGCGAGATATGGCAGTTTGGAGGTAAGAAACGCTTGAGAAACTCAAAATTTTCGCAGTTCTGATGCTCGAAACGAATAACTAGAACGGCCTAGGGGAAAAGTACGCATACCGTTGCAATCGGGCGAGTTTCTACTTTCAGATGCAACAGAAATTTTGCGGATTGGTCAATCCGTTCGCGAGATATGGCAGTTTGGAGGTAAGAAACGCTTGAGAAACTCAAAATTTTCGCAGTTCTGATGCTCGAAACGAATAACTAGAACGGACTAGGGGAAAAGTACGCATACCGTTGTAATCGGGCGAGTTTCTACTTTCAGATGCAACAGAAATTTTGCGGCTTAGTCGATCCGTTCGCGAGATATGGCAGTTTGGAGGTAAGAAACGCTTGAGAAACTCAAAATTTTCGCAGTTCTGATGCTCGACAAGCATAACTAGAACGGTCTAGGGGAAAAGTACGCATACCGTTGTAATCGGGCGAGTTTCTACTTTCAGATGCAACAGAAATTTTGGGGATTGGTCAATCCGTTCGCGAGATATGGCAGTTTGGAGGTAAGAAACGTTTGAGAAACTCAAAATTTTCGCAGTTCAGATGCTCGAAACGAATAACTAGAACGGCCTAGGGGAAAAGTACGCATACCGTTGTAATCGGGCGAGTTTCTAGTTTCAGATGCAACAGAAATTTTGCGGATTAGTCAATCCGTTCGCGAGATATGGCAGTTTGGAGGTAAGAAACGCTTGAGAAACTCAAAATTTTCGCAGTTCTGATGCTCGACAAGCATAACTAGAACAGTCTAGGGGAAAAGTACGCATACCGTTGTAATTGGGCGAGTTTCTACTTTCAGATGCAACAGAAATTTTGCGGATTGGTCAATCCGTTCGCGAGATATGGCAGTTTGGAGGTAATAAACGCTTGAGAAACTCAAAATTTTCGCAGTTCTGATGCTCGAAAAGAATAACTAGAACGGCCTAGGGGAAAAGTACGCATACCTTTGTAATCGGGCGAGTTTCTACTTTCAGATGCAACAGAAATTTTGCGGATTGGTCAATCCGTTCGCGAGATATGGCAGTTTGGAGGTAAGAAACGCTTGAGAAACTCAAAATTTTCGCAGTTCTGATGCTCGAAACGAATAACTAGAACGGCCTAGGGGAAAAGTACGCATACCGTTGTAATCGGGCGAGTTTCTACTTTCAGATGCAACAGAAATTTTGCGGATTGGTCAATCCGTTCGCGAGATATGGCAGTTTGGAGGTAATAAACGCTTGAGAAACTCAAAATTTTCGCAGTTCTGATGCTCGAAACGAATAACTAGAACGGCCTAGGGGAAAAGTACTCATACCGTTGTAATCGGGCGAGTTTCTACTTTCAGATGCAACAGAAATTTTGCGGATTGGTCAATCCGTTCGCAAGATATGGCAGTTTGGAGGTAAGAAACGCTTGAGAAACTCAAAATTTTCGCAGTTCTGATGCTCGAAACGAATAACTAGAACGGCCTAGGGGAAAAGTACGCATACCGTTGCAATCGGGCGAGTTTCTACTTTCAGATGCAACAGAAATTTTGCGGATTGGTCAATCCGTTCGCGAGATATGGCAGTTTGGAGGTAATAAACGCTTGAGAAACTCAACATTTTCGCAGTTCTGATGCTCGAAACGAATAACTAGAACGGCCTAGGGGAAAAGTACGCATACCGTTGTAATCGGGCGAGTTTCTAGTTTCAAATGCAACAGAAATTTTGCGGATTAGTCAATCCGTTCGCGAGATATGGCAGTTTGGAGGTAATAAACGCTTGAGAAACTCAAAATTTTCGCAGTTCTGATGCTCGACAAGCATAACTAGAACGGTCTAGGGGAAAAGTACGCATACCGTTGTAATCGGGAGACTTTCTACTTTCAGATGCAACAGAAATTTTGCGGATTGGTCAATCCGTTCGCGAGATGTGGCAGTTTGTAGGTAAGAAACGCTTGAGAAACTCAAAATTTTCGCAGTTCTGATGCTCGACAAGCATAACTAGAACGGTCTAGGGGAAAAGTACGCATACCGTTGTAATCGGGCGACTTTCTACTTTCAGATGCAACAGAAATTTTGCGGATTGGTCAATCCGTTCGCGAGATGTGGCAGTTTGTAGGTAAGAAACGCTTGAGAAACTCAAAATTTTCGCAGTTCTGATGCTCAAAAGGAATAACTAGAACGGCCTAGGGGAAAAGTACGCATACCGTTGTAATCGGGCGAGTCTCTGCTTTCAGATGCAACAGAAATTTTGCGGATTGGTCAATCCGTTCGCGAGATATGGCAGTTTGGAGGTAAGAAACGCTTGAGAAACTCAAAATTTTCGCAGTTCTGATGCTCGACAAGCATAACTAGAACGGCCTAGGGGAAAAGTACGCATACCGTTGTAATCGGGCGACTTTCTACTTTCAGATGCAACAGAAATTTTGCGGATTGGTCAATCCGTTCGCGAGATGTGGCAGTTTGTAGGTAAGAAACGCTTGAGAAACTCAAAATTTTCGCAGTTCTGATGCTCGACAAGCATAACTAGAACGGTCTAGGGGAAAAGTACGCATACCGTTGTAATCGGGCGAGTTTCTACTTTCAGATGCAACAGAAATTTTGCGCATTGGTCAATCCGTTCGCGAGATATGGCAGTTTGGAGGTAAGAAACGCTTGAGAAACTCAAAATTTTCGCAGTTCTGATGCTCGAAACGAATAACTAGAACGGCCTAGGGGAAAAGTACGCATACCGTTGCAATCGGGCGAGTTTCTACTTTCAGATGCAACAGAAATTTTGCGGATTGGTCAATCCGTTCGCGAGATATGGCAGTTTGGAGGTAAGAAACGCTTGAGAAACTCAAAATTTTCGCAGTTCAGATGCTCGAAACGAATAACTAGAACGGCCTAGGGGAAAAGTACGCATACCGTTGTAATCGGGCGAGTTTCTAGTTTCAGATGCAACAGAAATTTTGCGGATTGGTCAATCCGTTCGCAAGATATGGCAGTTTGGAGGTAAGAAACGCTTGAGAAACTCAAAATTTTCGCAGTTCTGATGCTCGACAAGCATAACTAGAACGGCCTAGGGGAAAACTACGCATACCGTTGTAATCGGGCGACTTTCTACTTTCAGATGCAACAGAAATTTTGCGGATTGGTCAATCCGTTCGCGAGATGTGGCAGTTTGTAGGTAAGAAACGCTTGAGAAACTCAAAATTTTCGCAGTTCTGATGCTCAAAAGGAATAACTAGAACGGCCTAGGAGAAAGGTACGCATACCGTTTCAATTGGGCGAGTTTCTACTTTCAGATGCAACAGAAATTTTGCGCATTGGTCAATCCGTTCGCGAGATATGGCAGTTTGGAGGTAAGAAACGCTTGAGAAACTCAAAATTTTCGCAGTTCTGATGCTCGAAACGAATAACTAGAACGGCCTAGGGGAAAAGTACGCATACCGTTGCAATCGGGCGAGTTTCTACTTTCAGATGCAACAGAAATTTTGCGGATTGGTCAATCCGTTCGCGAGATATGGCAGTTTGGAGGTAAGAAACGCTTGAGAAACTCAAAATTTTCGCAGTTCTGATGCTCGAAACGAATAACTAGAACGGACTAGGGGAAAAGTACGCATACCGTTGTAATCGGGCGAGTTTCTACTTTCAGATGCAACAGAAATTTTGCGGCTTAGTCGATCCGTTCGCGAGATATGGCAGTTTGGAGGTAAGAAACGCTTGAGAAACTCAAAATTTTCGCAGTTCTGATGCTCGACAAGCATAACTAGAACGGTCTAGGGGAAAAGTACGCATACCGTTGTAATCGGGCGAGTTTCTACTTTCAGATGCAACAGAAATTTTGGGGATTGGTCAATCCGTTCGCGAGATATGGCAGTTTGGAGGTAAGAAACGTTTGAGAAACTCAAAATTTTCGCAGTTCAGATGCTCGAAACGAATAACTAGAACGGCCTAGGGGAAAAGTACGCATACCGTTGTAATCGGGCGAGTTTCTAGTTTCAGATGCAACAGAAATTTTGCGGATTAGTCAATCCGTTCGCGAGATATGGCAGTTTGGAGGTAAGAAACGCTTGAGAAACTCAAAATTTTCGCAGTTCTGATGCTCGACAAGCATAACTAGAACAGTCTAGGGGAAAAGTACGCATACCGTTGTAATTGGGCGAGTTTCTACTTTCAGATGCAACAGAAATTTTGCGGATTGGTCAATCCGTTCGCGAGATATGGCAGTTTGGAGGTAATAAACGCTTGAGAAACTCAAAATTTTCGCAGTTCTGATGCTCGAAAAGAATAACTAGAACGGCCTAGGGGAAAAGTACGCATACCTTTGTAATCGGGCGAGTTTCTACTTTCAGATGCAACAGAAATTTTGCGGATTGGTCAATCCGTTCGCGAGATATGGCAGTTTGGAGGTAAGAAACGCTTGAGAAACTCAAAATTTTCGCAGTTCTGATGCTCGAAACGAATAACTAGAACGGCCTAGGGGAAAAGTACGCATACCGTTGTAATCGGGCGAGTTTCTACTTTCAGATGCAACAGAAATTTTGCGGATTGGTCAATCCGTTCGCGAGATATGGCAGTTTGGAGGTAATAAACGCTTGAGAAACTCAAAATTTTCGCAGTTCTGATGCTCGAAACGAATAACTAGAACGGCCTAGGGGAAAAGTACTCATACCGTTGTAATCGGGCGAGTTTCTACTTTCAGATGCAACAGAAATTTTGCGGATTGGTCAATCCGTTCGCGAGATATGGCAGTTTGGAGGTAAGAAACGTTTGAGAAACTCAAAATTTTCGCAGTTCAGATGCTCGAAACGAATAACTAGAACGGCCTAGGGGAAAAGTACGCATACCGTTGTAATCGGGCGAGTTTCTAGTTTCAGATGCAACAGAAATTTTGCGGATTAGTCAATCCGTTCGCGAGATATGGCAGTTTGGAGGTAAGAAACGCTTGAGAAACTCAAAATTTTCGCAGTTCTGATGCTCGACAAGCATAACTAGAACAGTCTAGGGGAAAAGTACGCATACCGTTGTAATTGGGCGAGTTTCTACTTTCAGATGCAACAGAAATTTTGCGGATTGGTCAATCCGTTCGCGAGATATGGCAGTTTGGAGGTAATAAACGCTTGAGAAACTCAAAATTTTCGCAGTTCTGATGCTCGAAAAGAATAACTAGAACGGCCTAGGGGAAAAGTACGCATACCTTTGTAATCGGGCGAGTTTCTACTTTCAGATGCAACAGAAATTTTGCGGATTGGTCAATCCGTTCGCGAGATATGGCAGTTTGGAGGTAAGAAACGCTTGAGAAACTCAAAATTTTCGCAGTTCTGATGCTCGAAACGAATAACTAGAATCGCCTAGGGGAAAAGTACGCATACCGTTGTAATCGGGCGAGTTTCTACTTTCAGATGCAACAGAAATTTTGCGGATTGGTCAATCCGTTCGCGAGATATGGCAGTTTGGAGGTAAGAAACGCTTGAGAAACTCAAAATTTTCGCAGTTCTGATGCTCGAAACGAATAACTAGAACGGCCTAGGGGAAAAGTACGCAGGCCGTTGTAATCGGGCGAGTTTCTACTTTCAGATGCAACAGAAATTTTGCGGATTGGTCTATCCTTTCGCGAGATATGGCAGTTTGGAGGTAAGAAACGCTTGAGAAACTCAAAATTTTCGCAGTTCTGATGCTCGAAACGAATAACTAGAACGGCCTAGGGGAAAAGTACGCATACCGTTGTAATCGGGCGAGTTTCTACTTTCAGATGCAACAGAAATTTTGCGGATTGGTCAATCCGTTCGCGAGATATGGCAGTTTGGAGGTAATAAACGCTTGAGAAACTCAAAATTTTCGCAGTTCTGATGCTCGAAATGAATAACTAGAACGGCCTAGGGGAAAAGTACGCCTACCGTTGTAATCGGGCGAGTTTCTACTTTCAGATGCAACAGAAATTTTGCGGATTGGTCAATCCGTTCGCGAGATATGGCAGTTTGGAGATAAGAAACGCTTGAGAAACTCAAAATTTTCGCAGTTCTGATGCTCGAAACGAATAACTAGAACGGCCTAGGGGAAAAGTACGCATACCGTTGTAATCGGGCGAGTTTCTACTTTCAGATGCAACAGAAACTTTGCGGATTGGTCAATCCGTTCGCGAGATATGGCAGTTTGGAGGTAATAAACGCTTGAGAAACTCAAAATTTTCGCAGTTCTGATGCTCGAAACGAATAACTAGAACGGCCTAGGGGAAAAGTACGCATACCGTTGTAATCGGGCGAGTTTCTACTTTCAGATGCAACAGAAATTTTGCGGATTGGTCAATCCGTTCGCGAGATATGGCAGTTTGGAGATAAGAAACGCTTGAGAAACTCAAAATTTTCGCAGTTCTGATGCTCGAAACGAATAACTAGAACGGCCTAGGGGAAAAGCACGCATACCGTTGTAATCGGGCGAGTTTCTACTTTCAGATGCAACAGAAATTTTGCGGATTAGTCAATCCGTTCGCGAGATATGGCAGTTTGGAGGTAAGAAACGCTTGAGAAACTCAAAATTTTCGCAGTTCTGATGCTCGAAACGAATAACTAGAACGGAATAGGGGAAAAGTACTTATACCGTTGTAATCGGGCGAGTTTCTACTTTCAGATGCAACAGAAATTTTGCGGACTGGTCAATCCGTTCGCGAGATATGGCAGTTTGGAGGTAAGAAACGCTTGAGAAACTCAAAATTTTCGCAGTTCTGATGCTCGAAACGAATAACTAGAACGGCCTAGGGGAAAAGTACGCATGCCGTTGTAATCGGGCGAGTTTCTACTTTCAGATGCAACAGAAATTTTGCGGATTGGTCAATCCGTTCGCGAGATATGGCAGTTTGGAGGTAATAAACGCTTGAGAAACTCAAAATTTTCGCAGTTCTGATGCTCGAAAAGAATAACTAGAACGGCCTAGGGGAAAAGTACGCATACCTTTGTAATCGGGCGAGTTTCTACTTTCAGATGCAACAGAAATTTTGCGGATTGGTCAATCCGTTCGCGAGATATGGCAGTTTGGAGGTAAGAAACGCTTGAGAAACTCAAAATTTTCGCAGTTCTGATGCTCGAAACGAATAACTAGAATCGCCTAGGGGAAAAGTACGCATACCGTTGTAATCGGGCGAGTTTCTACTTTCAGATGCAACAGAAATTTTGCGGATTGGTCAATCCGTTCGCGAGATATGGCAGTTTGGAGGTAATAAACGCTTGAGAAACTCAAAATTTTCGCAGTTCTGATGCTCGAAACGAATAACTAGAACGGCCTAGGGGAAAAGTACGCAAACCGTTGTAATCGGGCGAGTTTCTACTTTCAGATGCAACAGAAATTTTGCGGATTGGTCAATCCGTTCGCGAGATATGGCAGTTTGGAGATAAGAAACGCTTGAGAAACTCAAAATTTTCGCAGTTCTGATGCTCGAAACGAATAACTAGAACGGCCTAGGGGAAAAGCACGCATACCGTTGTAATCGGGCGAGTTTCTACTTTCAGATGCAACAGAAATTTTGCGGATTAGTCAATCCGTTCGCGAGATATGGCAGTTTGGAGGTAAGAAACGCTTGAGAAACTCAAAATTTTCGCAGTTCTGATGCTCGAAACGAATAACTAGAACGGACTAGGGGAAAAGTACTTATACCGTTGTAATCGGGCGAGTTTCTACTTTCAGATGCAACAGAAATTTTGCGGACTGGTCAATCCGTTCGCGAGATATGGCAGTTTGGAGGTAAGAAACGCTTGAGAAACTCAAAATTTTCGCAGTTCTGATGCTCGAAACGAATAACTAGAACGGCCTAGGGGAAAAGTACGCACACCGTTGTAATCGGGCGAGTTTCTACTTTCAGATGCAACAGAAATTTTGCGGCTTAGTCAATCCGTTCGCGATATATGGCAGTTTGGAGGTGAGAAACGCTTGAGAAACTCAAAATTTTCGCAGTTCTGATGCTCGACAAGCATAACTAGAACGGTCTAGGGGAAAAGTACGCATACCGTTGTAATCGGGCGAGTTTCTACTTTCAGATGCAATAGAAATTTTGCGGATTGGTCAATCCGTTCCCGAGATATGGCAGTTTGGAGGTAAGAAACGCTTGAGAAACACAAAATTTTCGCAGTTCTGATGCTCGAAACGAATAACTAGAACGGCCTAGGGGAAAAGTACGCATGCCGTTGTAATCGGGCGAGTTTCTACTTTCAGATGCAACAGAAATTTTGCGGATTAGTCAATCCGTTCGCGAGATATGGCAGTTTAGAGGTAAGAAACGCTTGAGAAACTCAAAATTTTCGCAGTTCTGATGCTCGACAAGCATAACTAGACCGGCCTAGGGGAAAAGCACGCATACCGTTGTAATCGGGCGAGTTTCTACTTTCAGATGCAACAGAAATTTTGCGGATTAGTCAATCCGTTCGCGAGATATGGCAGTTTGGAGGTAAGAAACGCTTGAGGAACTCAAAATTTTCGCAGTTCTGATGCTCGAAACGAATAACTAGAACGGCCTAGGGGAAAAGTACGCATACCGTTGGAATCGGGCGAGTTTCTACTTTCAGATGCAATAGAAATTTTGCGGACTGGTCAATCCGTTCGCGAGATATGGCAGTTTGGAGGTAAGAAACGCTTGAGAAACTCAAAATTTTCGCAGTTCTGATGCTCGAAACGAATAACTAGAATCGCCTAGGGGAAAAGTACGCATACCGTTGTAATCGGGCGAGTTTCTACTTTCAGATGCAACAGAAATTTTGCGGATTGGTCAATCCGTTCGCGAGATATGGCAGTTTGGAGGTAAGAAACGCTTGAGAAACTCAAAATTTTCGCAGTTCTGATGCTCGAAACGGATAACTAGAACGGCCTAGGGGAAAAGCACGCATACCGTTGTAATCGGACGAGTTTCTACTTTCAGATGCAACAGAAATTTTGCGGATTAGTCAATCCGTTCGCGAGATATGGCAGTTTAGGGGTAAGAAACGCTTGAGAAACTCAAAATTTTCGCAGTTCTGATGCTCGACAAGCATAACTAGAACGGTCTAGGGGAAAAGTACGCATACCGTTGTAATCGGGCGAGTTTCTACTTTCAGATGCAACAGAAATTTTGCGGATTGGTCAATCCGTTCGCGAGGTATGGCAGTTTGGAGGTAAGAAACGCTTGAGAAACTCAAAATTTTCGCAGTTCTGATGCTCGAAACGAATAACTAGAATCGCCTAGGGGAAAAGTACGCATACCGTTGTAATCGGGCGAGTTTCAACTTTCAGATGCAACAGAAATTTTGCGGATTGGTCAATCCGTTCGCGAGATATGGCAGTTTGGAGGTAAGAAACGCTTGAGAAACTCAAAATTTTCGCAGTTCTGATGCTCGACAAGCATAACTAGACCGGCCTAGGGGAAAAGCACGCATACCGTTGTAATCGGACGAGTTTCTACTTTCAGATGCAACAGAAATTTTGCGGATTAGTCAATCCGTTCGCGAGATATGGCAGTTTAGAGGTAAGAAACGCTTGAGAAACTCAAAATTTTCGCAGTTCTGATGCTCGACAAGCATAACTAGACCGGCCTAGGGGAAAAGCACGCATACCGTGGTAATCGGGCGAGTTTCTACTTTCAGATGCAACAGAAATTTTGCGGATTAGTCAATCCGTTCGCGAGATATGGCAGTTTGGAGGTAAGAAACGCTTGAGGAACTCAAAATTTTCGCAGTTCTGATGCTCGAAACGAATAACTAGAACGGACTAGGGGAAAAGTACTTATACCGTTGTAATCGGGCGAGTTTCTACTTTCAGATGCAACAGAAATTTTGCGGACTGGTCAATCCGTTCGCGAGATATGGCAGTTTGGAGGTAAGAAACGCTTGAGAAACTCAAAATTTTCGCAGTTCTGATGCTCGAAACGAATAACTAGAACGGCCTAGGGGAAAAGTACGCATGCCGTTGTAATCGGGCGAGTTTCTACTTTCAGATGCAACAGAAATTTTGCGGATTGGTCAATCCGTTCGCGAGATATGGCAGTTTTGATGTAAGAAACGCTTGAGAAACTCAAAATTTTCGCAGTTCTGATGCTCGAAACGAATAACTAGAACGGCCTAGGGGAAAAGCACGCATAACGTTGTAATCGGGCGAGTTTCTACTTTCAGATGCAACAGAAATTTTGCGGATTGGTCAATCCGTTCGCGAGATATGGCAGTTTGGAGGTAAGAAACGGTTGAGAAACTCAAAACTTTCACAGTTCTGATGCTCGACAAGCATAACTAGAACGGTCTAGGGGAAAAGTACGCATACCGTTGTAATCGGGCGAGTTTCTACTTTCAGATGCAACAGAAATTTTGCGGATTGGTCAATCCGTTCGCGAGATATGGCAGTTTGGAGGTAATAAACGCTTGAGAAACTCAAAATTTTCCCAGTTCTGATGCTCGAAACGAATAACTAGAACGGCCTAGGGGAAAGGTACGCATACCGTTGTAATCGGGCGAGTTTCTACTTTCAGATGCAACAGAAATTTTGCGGATTGGTCAATCCGTTCGCCAGATATGGCAGCTTGGATGTAAGCAACACTTGAGAAACCCAAAATTTTCGCAGTTCTCATGCTCGAAACGAATAACTACAACGGCCTAGGGGAAAAGTACGCATACCGTTGTAATCGGGCGAGTTTCTACTTTCAGACGCAACAGAAATTTTGCAGATTGGTCAATCTGTTCGCGAGATATGGCAGTTTGGAGGTAAGAAACGCTTGAGAAACTCAAAATTTTCGCAGTTCTGATGCTCGACAAGCATAACTAGAACGGCCTAGGGGAAAAGCACGCATACCGTTGTAATCGGGCGAGTTTCTACTTTCAGATACAACAGAAATTTTGCGGATTAGTCAATCCGTTCGCGAGATATGGCAGTTTGGAGGTAAGAAACGCTTGAGGAACTCAAAATTTTCGCAGTTCTGATGCTCGAAACGAATAACCAGAACGGACTAGGGGAAAAGTACTTATACCGTTGTAATCGGGCGAGTTTCTACTTTCAGATGCAACAGAAATTTTGCGGACTGGTCAATCCGTTCGCGAGATATGGCAGTTTGGAGGTAAGAAACGCTTGAGAAACTCAAAATTTTCGCAGTTCTGATGCTCGAAACGAATAACTAGAACGGCCTAGTGGAAAAGTACGCACACCGTTGTAATCGGGCGAGTTTCTACTTTCAGATGCAACAGAAATTTTGCGGCTTAGTCAATCCGTTCGCGAGATATGGCAGTTTGGAGGTAAGAAACGCTTGAGAAACTCAAAATTTTCGCAGTTCTGATGCTCGACAAGCATAACTAGAACGGTCTAGGGGAAAAGTACGCATACCGTTGTAATCGGGCGAGTTTCTACTTTCAGATGCAACAGAAATTTTGCGGATTGGTCAATCCGTTCGCGAGATATGGCAGTTTTGATGTAAGAAACGCTTGAGAAACTCAAAATTTTCGCAGTTCTGATGCTCGAAACGAATAACTAGAACGGTCTAGGGGAAAACTACTGATACCGTTGTAATGGGGCTAGTTTCTACTTTCAGATGCAACAGAAACTTTGCGGATTTGTCAATCCGTTCGCGAGATATGGCTGTTTTGAGGTAAGAAACGCTTGAGAAACTCAAAATTTTCGCAGTTCTGATGCTCGAAACGAATAACTAGAACGGCCTAGGGGAAAAGCACGCATACCGTTGTAATCGGGCGAGTTTCTACTTTCAGATGCAACAGAAATTTTGCGGATTAGTCAATCCGTTCGCGAGATATGGCAGTTTAGAGGTAAGAAACGCTTGAGAAACTCAAAATTTTCGCAGTTCTGATGCTCGACAAGCATAACTAGAACGGTCTAGGGGAAAAGTACGCATACCGTTGTAATCGGGCGAGTTTCTACTTTCAGATGCAACAGAAATTTTGCGGATTGGTCAATCCGTTCGCGAGATATGGCAGTTTGGAGGTAATAAACGCCTGAGAAACTCAAAATTTTCGCAGTTCTGATGCTCGAAACGAATAACTAGAACGGCCTAGGGGAAAAGTACGCATACCGTTGTAATCGGGCGAGTTTCTACTTTCAGATGCAACAGAAATTTTGCGGATTGGTCAATCCGTTCGCGAGATATGGCAGTTTGGAGGTAAGAAACGCTTGAGAAACTCAAAATTTTCGCAGATCTGATGCTCGACAAGCATAACTAGAACGGTCTAGGGGAAAAGTACGCATACCGTTGTAATCGGGCGAGTTTCTACTTTCCGATGCAACAGAAATTTTGCGGATTGGTCAATCCGTTCGCGAGATATGGCAGTTTGGAAGTAAGAAACGCTTGAGAAACTCAAAATTTTCGCAGTTCTGATGCTCGAAAGGATTAACTAGAACGGCCTAGGGGAAAAGTACGCATACCGTTGTAATCGGGCAAGTTTCTACTTTCAGATGCAACAGAAATTTTGCGGATTGGTCAATCCGTTCGCGAGATATGGCAGTTTGGAAGTAAGAAACGCTTGAGAAACTCAAAATTTTCGCAGTTCTGACGCTCGAAACGAATAACTAGAACGGCCTAGGGGAAAAGTACGCACACCGTTGTAATCGGGCGAGCTTCTACTTTCAGATGCAACAGAAATTTTGCGGATTGGTCAATCCATTCGCGAGATATGGCAGTTTGGAGGTAAGAAACGCTTGAGAAACTCAAAATTTTCGCAGTTCTGACGCTCGAAACGAATAACTAGAACGGCCTAGGGGAAAAGTACGCACACCGTTGTAATCGAGCGAGCTTCTACTTTCAGATGCAACAGAAATTTTGCGGATTGGTCAATCCATTCGCGAGATATGGCAGTTTGGAGGTAAGAAACGCTTGAGAAACTCAAAATTTTCGCAGTTCTGATGCTCGAAACGAATAACTAGAACGGCCTAGGGGAAAAGTACGCATACCGTTGTAATCGGGCGAGATTCTACTTTCAGATGCAACAGAAATTTTGCGGATTGGTCAATCCGTTCGCGAGATATGGCAGTTTGTAGGTAAGAAACGCTTGAGAAACTCAACATTTTCGCAGTTCTGATGCTCGAAACGAATAACTAAAACGGCCTAGGGGAAAAGTACGCATACCGTTTCAATTGGGCGAGTTTCTACTTTCAGATGCAACAGAAATTTTGCGCATTGGTCAATCCGTTCGCGAGATATGGCAGTTTGGAGGTAAGAAACGCTTGAGAAACTCAAAATTTTCAAAGTTCTGATGCTCGAAACGAATAACCAGAACGGCCTAGGGGAAAAGTACGCATACCGTTGTAATCGGGCGAGTTTCTACTTTCAGATGCAACAGAAATTTTGCGGATTGGTCAATCCGTTCGCGAGATATGGCAGTTTGGAGGTAAGAAACGGTTGAGAAACTCAAAATTTTCAAAGTTCTGATGCTCGAAACGAATAACCAGAACGGCATAGGGGAAAAGTACGCATACCGTTGTAATCGGGCGAGTTTCTACTTTCAGATGCAACAGAAATTTTGCGGATTGGTCAATCCGTTCGCGAGATATGGCTGTTTGGAAGTATAAAACACTTGAGAAACACAAAATTTTCGCAGTTCTGATGCTCGAAACGAATAACTAGAACGGCCTAGGGGAAAAGTACGCATACCGTTGTAATCGGGCGACTGTCTACTTTCAGATGCAACAGAAATTTTGCGGATTGGTCAATCCGTTCGCGAGATATGGCAGTTTGGAGGTAAGAAACGGTTGAGAAACTCAAAACTTTCACAGTTCTGATGCTCGACAAGCATAACTAGAACGGTCTAGGGGAAAAGTACGCATACCGTTGTAATCGGGCGAGTTTCTACTTTCAGATGCAACAGAAATTTTGCGGATTGGTCAATCCGTTCGCGAGATATGGCAGTTTGGAGGTAAGAAACGCTTGAGAAACTCAAAATTTTCGCAGTTCTGATGCTCGACAAGCATAACTAGAACGGTCTAGGGGAAAAGTACGCATACCGTTGTAATCGGGCGAGTTTCTACTTTCCGATGCAACAGAAATTTTGCGGATTGGTCAATACGTTCGCGAGATATGGCAGTTTGGATGTAAGAAACGCTTGAGAAACTCAACATTTTCGCAGTTCTGATGCTCGAAACGAATAACTAGAACGGCCTAGGGGATAACTACTTATACCGTTGTAATGGGGCGAGTTTCTACTTTCAGATGCAACAGAAACATTGCGGATTGGTCAATCCGTTTGCGAGATATGGCAGTTTGGAAGTAATAAACGCTTGAGAAACTCAAAATTTTCGCAGTTCTGATGCTCGACAAGCATAACTAGAACGGTCTAGGGGAAAAGTACGCATACCGTTGTAATCGGGCGAGTTTCTACTTTCAGATGCAACAGAAATTTTGCGGATTGGTCAATCCGTTCGCGAGATATGGCAGTTTGGAGGTAAGAAACGGTTGAGAAACTCAAAACTTTCACAGTTCTGATGCTCGACAAGCATAACTAGAACGGTCTAGGGGAAAAGTACGCATACCGTTGTAATCGAGCGAGCTTCTACTTTCAGATGCAACAGAAATTTTGCGGATTGGTCAATCCATTCGCGAGATATGGCAGTTTGGAGGTAAGAAACGCTTGAGAAACTCAAAATTTTCGCAGTTCTGATGCTCGAAACGAATAACTAGAACGGCCTAGGGGAAAAGTACGCATACCGTTGTAATCGGGCGAGATTCTACTTTCAGATGCAACAGAAATTTTGCGGATTGGTCAATCCGTTCGCGAGATATGGCAGTTTGTAGGTAAGAAACGCTTGAGAAACTCAACATTTTCGCAGTTCTGATGCTCGAAACGAATAACTAAAACGGCCTAGGGGAAAAGTACGCATACCGTTTCAATTGGGCGAGTTTCTACTTTCAGATGCAACAGAAATTTTGCGCATTGGTCAATCCGTTCGCGAGATATGGCAGTTTGGAGGTAAGAAACGCTTGAGAAACTCAAAATTTTCAAAGTTCTGATGCTCGAAACGAATAACCAGAACGGCCTAGGGGAAAAGTACGCATACCGTTGTAATCGGGCGAGTTTCTACTTTCAGATGCAACAGAAATTTTGCGGATTGGTCAATCCGTTCGCGAGATATGGCAGTTTGGAGGTAAGAAACGGTTGAGAAACTCAAAATTTTCAAAGTTCTGATGCTCGAAACGAATAACCAGAACGGCATAGGGGAAAAGTACGCATACCGTTGTAATCGGGCGAGTTTCTACTTTCAGATGCAACAGAAATTTTGCGGATTGGTCAATCCGTTCGCGAGATATGGCTGTTTGGAAGTATAAAACACTTGAGAAACACAAAATTTTCGCAGTTCTGATGCTCGAAACGAATAACTAGAACGGCCTAGGGGAAAAGTACGCATACCGTTGTAATCGGGCGACTGTCTACTTTCAGATGCAACAGAAATTTTGCGGATTGGTCAATCCGTTCGCGAGATATGGCAGTTTGGAGGTAAGAAACGGTTGAGAAACTCAAAACTTTCACAGTTCTGATGCTCGACAAGCATAACTAGAACGGTCTAGGGGAAAAGTACGCATACCGTTGTAATCGGGCGAGTTTCTACTTTCAGATGCAACAGAAATTTTGCGGATTGGTCAATCCGTTCGCGAGATATGGCAGTTTGGAGGTAAGAAACGCTTGAGAAACTCAAAATTTTCGCAGTTCTGATGCTCGACAAGCATAACTAGAACGGTCTAGGGGAAAAGTACGCATACCGTTGTAATCGGGCGAGTTTCTACTTTCCGATGCAACAGAAATTTTGCGGATTGGTCAATACGTTCGCGAGATATGGCAGTTTGGATGTAAGAAACGCTTGAGAAACTCAACATTTTCGCAGTTCTGATGCTCGAAACGAATAACTAGAACGGCCTAGGGGATAACTACTTATACCGTTGTAATGGGGCGAGTTTCTACTTTCAGATGCAACAGAAACATTGCGGATTGGTCAATCCGTTTGCGAGATATGGCAGTTTGGAAGTAATAAACGCTTGAGAAACTCAAAATTTTCGCAGTTCTGATGCTCGACAAGCATAACTAGAACGGTCTAGGGGAAAAGTACGCATACCGTTGTAATCGGGCGAGTTTCTACTTTCAGATGCAACAGAAATTTTGCGGATTGGTCAATCCGTTCGCGAGATATGGCAGTTTGGAGGTAAGAAACGGTTGAGAAACTCAAAACTTTCACAGTTCTGATGCTCGACAAGCATAACTAGAACGGTCTAGGGGAAAAGTACGCATACCGTTGTAATCGGGCGAGTTTCTACTTTCAGATGCAACAGAAATTTTGCGGATTGGTCAATCCGTTCGCGAGATATGGCAGTTTGGAGGTAAGAAACGCTTGAGAAACTCAAAATTTTCGCAGTTCTGATGCTCGAAAGGATTAACTAGAACGGCCTAGGGGAAAAGTACGCATACCGTTGTAATCGGGCGAGTTTCTACTTTCAGATGCAACAGAAATTTTGCGGATTGGTCATTCCGTTCGCGAGATATGGCAGTTTGGAGGTAAGAAACGCTTGAGAAACGCAAAATTTTCGCAGTTCTGATGCTCGAAACGAATAACTAGAACGGACTAGGGGAAAAGTACGCATACAGTTGTAATCGGGCGAGTTTCTACTTTCAGATGCAACAGAAATTTTGCAGATTGGTCAATCCGTTCGCGAGATATGGCATTTTGAGGTAAGAAACGCTTGAGCAACTCAAAATTTTCGCACTTCTGACGCTCGAAACGAATAACTAGAACGGCCTAGGGGATAACTACTTATACCGTTGTAATGGGGCGAGTTTCTACTTTCAGATGCAACAGAAACATTGCGGATTGGTCAATCCGTTTGCGAGATATGGCAGTTTGGAAGTAATAAACGCTTGAGAAACTCAAAATTTTCGCAGTTCTGATGCTCGAAACGAATAACTAGAACGGCCTAGGGGAAAAGTACGCATACCGTTGTAATCGGGCGAGTTTCTACTTTCAGATGCAACAGAAATTTTGCGGATTGGTCAATCCGTTCGCGAGATATGGCAGTTTGGAGGTAAGAAACGCTTGAGAAACTCAAAATTTTCGCAGTTCTGATGCTCGACAAGCATAACTAGAACGGTCTAGGGGAAAAGTACGCATACCGTTGTAATCGGGCGAGTTTCTACTTTCCGATGCAACAGAAATTTTGCGGATTGGTCAATCCGTTCGCGAGATATGGCAGTTTGGAAGTAAGAAACGCTTGAGAAACTCAAAATTTTCGCAGTTCTGATGCTCGAAAGGATTAACTAGAACGGCCTAGGGGAAGAGTACGCATACAGTTGTAATCGGGCGAGTTTCTACTTTCAGATGCAACAGAAATTTTGCAGATTGGTCAATCCGTTCGCGAGATATGGCAGTTTGGAAGTAAGAAACGCTTGAGAAACTCAAAATTTTCGCAGTTCTGACGCTCGAAACGAATAACTAGAACGGCCTAGGGGAAAAGTACGCACACCGTTGTAATCGGGCGAGCTTCTACTTTCAGATGCAACAGAAATTTTGCGGATTGGTCAATCCATTCGCGAGATATGGCAGTTTGGAGGTAAGAAACGCTTGAGAAACTCAAAATTTTCGCAGTTCTGATGCTCGAAACGAATAACTAGAACGGCCTAGGGGAAAAGTACGCATACCGTTGTAATCGGGCGAGTTTCTACTTTCAGATGCAACAGAAATTTTGCGGCGTAGTCAATCCGTTCGCGAGATATGGCAGTTTGGAGGTAAGAAACGCTTGAGAAACTCAAAATTTTCGCAGTTCTGATGCTCGACAAGCATAACTAGAACGGTCTAGGGGAAAAGTACGCATACCGTTGTAATCGGGCGAGTTTCTACTTTCAGATGCAACAGAAATTTTGCGGATTGGTCAATCCGTTCGCGAGATATGGCAGTTTGTAGGTAAGAAACGCTTGAGAAACTCAACATTTTCGCAGTTCTGATGCTCGAAACGAATAACTAGAACGGCCTAGGGGAAAAGTACGCATACCGTTGTAATCGGGCGAGTTTCTAGTTTCAGATGCAACAGAAATTTTGCGGATTAGTCAATCCATTCGCGAGATATGGCAGTTTGGAGGTAAGAAACGCTTGAGAAACTCAAAATTTTCGCAGTTCTGATGCTCGACAAGCATAACTAGAACGGTCTAGGGGAAAAGTACGCATACCGTTGTAATCGGGCGACTTTCTACTTTCAGATGCAACAGAAATTTTGCGGATTGGTCAATCCGTTCGCGAGATGTGGCAGTTTGTAGGTAAGAAACGCTTGAGAAACTCAAAATTTTCGCAGTTCTGATGCTCAAAAGGAATAACTAGAACGGCCTAGGGGAAAAGTACGCATACCGTTGTAATCGGGCGAGTCTCTGCTTTCAGATGCAACAGAAATTTTGCGGATTGGTCGATCCGTTCGCGAGATATGGCAGTTTGGAGGTAAGAAACGCTTGAGAAACTCAAAATTTTCGCAGTTCTGATGCTCGACAAGCATAACTAGAACGGTCTAGGGGAAAAGTACGCATACCGTTGTAATCGGGCGACTTTCTACTTTCAGATGCAACAGAAATTTTGCGGATTGGTCAATCCGTTCGCGAGATGTGGCAGTTTGTAGGTAAGAAACGCTTGAGAAACCCAAAATTTTCGCAGTTCTGATGCTCAAAAGGAATAACTAGAACGGCCTAGGGGAAAAGTACGCATACCGTTTCAATTGGGCGAGTTTCTACTTTCAGATGCAACAGAAATTTTGCGCATTGGTCAATCCGTTCGCGAGATATGGCAGTTTGGAGGTAAGAAACGCTTGAGAAACTCAAAATTTTCGCAGTTCTGATGCTCGAAACGAATAACTAGAACGGCCTAGGGGAAAAGTACGCATACCGTTGTAATCGGGCGAGTTTCTACTTTCAGATGCAACAGAAATTTTGCGGCGTAGTCAATCCGTTCGCGAGATATGGCAGTTTGGAGGTAAGAAACGCTTGAGAAACTCAAAATTTTCGCAGTTCTGATGCTCGAAACGAATAACTAGAACGGCCTAGGGGAAAAGTACGCATACCGTTGTAATCGGGCGAATTTCTAGTTTCAGATGCAACAGAAATTTTGCGGATTAGTCAATCCGTTCGCGAGATATGGCAGTTTGGAGGTAAGAAACGCTTGAGAAACTCAAAATTTTCGCAGTTCTGATGCTCGACAAGCATAACTAGAACGGTATAGGGGAAAAGTACGCATACCGTTGTAATCGGGCGACTTTCTACTTTCAGATGCAACAGAAATTTTGCGGATTGGTCAATCCGTTCGCGAGATGTGGCAGTTTGTAGGTAAGAAACGCTTGAGAAACTCAAAATTTTCGCAGTTCTGATGCTCAAAAGGAATAACTAGAACGGCCTAGGGGAAAAGTACGCATACCGTTGTAATCGGGCGAGTCTCTGCTTTCAGATGCAACAGAAATTTTGCGGATTGGTCAATCCGGTCGCGAGATATGGCAGTTTGGAGGTAAGAAACGCTTGAGAAACTCAAAATTTTCGCAGTTCTGATGCTCGAAACGAATAACTAGAACGGACTAGGGGAAAAGTACGCATACTGTTGCAATCGGGCGAGTTTCTACTTTCAGATGCAACAGAAATTTTGCGGATTGGTCAATCCGTTCGCGAGATATGGCAGTTTGGAGGTAAGAAACGCTTGAGAAACTCAAAATTTTCGCAGTTCTGATGCTCGAAACGAATAACTAGAACGGCCTAGGGGAAAAGTACGCATACCGTTGTAATCGGGCGACTTTCTACTTTCAGATGCAACAGAAATTTTGCGGATTGGTCAATCCGTTCGCGAGATGTGGCAGTTTGTAGGTAAGAAACGCTTGAGAAACTCAAAATTTTCGCAGTTCTGATGCTCAAAAGGAATAACTAGAACGGCCTAGGGGAAAGGTACGCATACCGTTTCAATTGGGCGAGTTTCTACTTTCAGATGCAACAGAAATTTTGCGCATTGGTAATCCGTTCGCGAGATATGGCAGTTTGGAGGTAAGAAACGCTTGAGAAACTCAAAATTTTCGCAGTTCTGATGCTCGAAACGAATAACTAGAACGGCCTAGGGGAAAAGTACGCATACCGTTGCAATCGGGCGAGTTTCTACTTCCAGATGCAACAGAAATTTTGCGGATTGGTCAATCCGTTCGCGAGATATGGCAGTTTGGAGGTAAGAAACGCTTGAGAAACTCAAAATTTTCACAGTTCTGATGCTCGAAACGAATAACTAGAACGGACTAGGGGAAAAGTACGCATACCGTTGTAATCGGGCGAGTTTCTACTTTCAGATGCAACAGAAATTTTGCGGCTTAGTCGATCCGTTCGCGAGATATGGCAGTTTGGAGGTAAGAAACGCTTGAGAAACTCAAAATTTTCGCAGTTCTGATGCTCGACAAGCATAACTAGAACGGTCTAGGGGAAAAGTACGCATACCGTTGTAATCGGGCGAGTTTCTACTTTCAGATGCAACAGAAATTTTGCGGATTGGTCAATCCGTTCGCGAGATATGGCAGTTTGGAGGTAAGAAACGTTTGAGAAACTCAAAATTTTCGCAGTTCAGATGCTCGAAACGAATAACTAGAACGGCCTAGGGGAAAAGTACGCATACCGTTGTAATCGGGCGAGTTTCTAGTTTCAGATGCAACAGAAATTTTGCGGATTAGTCAATCCGTTCGCGAGATATGGCAGTTTGGAGGTAAGAAACGCTTGAGAAACTCAAAATTTTCGCAGTTCTGATGCTCGACAAGCATAACTAGAACAGTCTAGGGGAAAAGTACGCATACCGTTGTAATTGGGCGAGTTTCTACTTTCAGATGCAACAGAAATTTTGCGGATTGGTCAATCCGTTCGCGAGATATGGCAGTTTGGAAGTAATAAACGCTTGAGAAACTCAAAATTTTCGCAGTTCTGATGCTCGAAAAGAATAACTAGAACGGCCTAGGGGAAAAGTACGCATACCTTTGTAATCGGGCGAGTTTCTACTTTCAGATGCAACAGAAATTTTGCGGATTGGTCAATCCGTTCGCGAGATATGGCAGTTTGGAGGTAAGAAACGCTTGAGAAACTCAAAATTTTCGCAGTTCTGATGCTCGAAACGAATAACTAGAATCGCCTAGGGGAAAAGTACGCATACCGTTGTAATCGGGCGAGTTTCTACTTTCAGATGCAACAGAAATTTTGCGGATTGGTCAATCCGTTCGCGAGATATGGCAGTTTGGAGGTAAGAAACGCTTGAGAAACTCAAAATTTTCGCAGTTCTGATGCTCGAAACGAATAACTAGAACGGCCTAGGGGAAAAGTACGCATGCCGTTGTAATCGGGCGAGTTTCTACTTTCAGATGCAACAGAAATTTTGCGGATTGGTCAATCCTTTCGCGAGATATGGCAGTTTGGAGGTAAGAAACGCTTGAGAAACTCAAAATTTTCGCAGTTCTGATGCTCGAAACGAATAACTAGAACGGCCTAGGGGAAAAGTACGCATACCGTTGTAATCGGGCGAGTTTCTACTTTCAGATGCAACAGAAATTTTGCGGATTGGTCAATCCGTTCGCGAGATATGGCAGTTTGGAGGTAATAAACGCTTGAGAAACTCTAAATTTTCGCAGTTCTGATGCTCGAAACGAATAACTAGAACGGCCTAGGGGAAAAGTACTCATACCGTTGTAATCGGGCGAGTTTCTACTTTCAGATGCAACAGAAATTTTGCGGATTGGTCAATCCGTTCGCGAGATATGGCAGTTTGGAGGTAAGAAACGCTTGAGAAACTCAAAATTTTCGCAGTTCTGATGCTCGAAACGAATAACTAGAACGGCCTAGGGGAAAAGTACGCATACCGTTGTAATCGGGCGAGTTTCTACTTTCAGATGCAACAGAAATTTTGCGGATTGGTCAATCCGTTCGCGAGATATGGCAGTTTGGAGGTAATAAACGCTTGAGAAACTCAACATTTTCGCAGTTCTGATGCTCGAAACGAATAACTAGAACGGCCTAGGGGAAAAGTACGCATACCGTTGTAATCGGGCGAGTTTCTAGTTTCAAATGCAACAGAAATTTTGCGGATTAGTCAATCCGTTCGCGAGATATGGCAGTTTGGAGGTAATAAACGCTTGAGAAACTCAAAATTTTCGCAGTTCTGATGCTCGACAAGCATAACTAGAACGGTCTAGGGGAAAAGTACGCATACCGTTGTAATCGGGAGACTTTCTACTTTCAGATGCAACAGAAATTTTGCGGATTGGTCAATCCGTTCGCGAGATGTGGCAGTTTGTAGGTAAGAAACGCTTGAGAAACTCAAAATTTTCGCAGTTCTGATGCTCGACAAGCATAACTAGAACGGTCTAGGGGAAAAGTACGCATACCGTTGTAATCGGGCGACTTTCTACTTTCAGATGCAACAGAAATTTTGCGGATTGGTCAATCCGTTCGCGAGATGTGGCAGTTTGTAGGTAAGAAACGCTTGAGAAACTCAAAATTTTCGCAGTTCTGATGCTCAAAAGGAATAACTAGAACGGCCTAGGGGAAAAGTACGCATACCGTTGTAATCGGGCGAGTCTCTGCTTTCAGATGCAACAGAAATTTTGCGGATTGGTCAATCCGTTCGCGAGATATGGCAGTTTGGAGGTAAGAAACGCTTGAGAAACTCAAAATTTTCGCAGTTCTGATGCTCGACAAGCATAACTAGAACGGCCTAGGGGAAAACTACGCATACCGTTGTAATCGGGCGACTTTCTACTTTCAGATGCAACAGAAATTTTGCGGATTGGTCAATCCGTTCGCGAGATGTGGCAGTTTGTAGGTAAGAAACGCTTGAGAAACTCAAAATTTTCGCAGTTCTGATGCTCAAAAGGAATAACTAGAACGGCCTAGGAGAAAGGTACGCATACCGTTTCAATTGGGCGAGTTTCTACTTTCAGATGCAACAGAAATTTTGCGCATTGGTCAATCCGTTCGCGAGATATGGCAGTTTGGAGGTAAGAAACGCTTGAGAAACTCAAAATTTTCGCAGTTCTGATGCTCGAAACGAATAACTAGAACGGCCTAGGGGAAAAGTACGCATACCGTTGCAATCGGGCGAGTTTCTACTTTCAGATGCAACAGAAATTTTGCGGATTGGTCAATCCGTTCGCGAGATATGGCAGTTTGGAGGTAAGAAACGCTTGAGAAACTCAAAATTTTCGCAGTTCTGATGCTCGAAACGAATAACTAGAACGGACTAGGGGAAAAGTACGCATACCGTTGTAATCGGGCGAGTTTCTACTTTCAGATGCAACAGAAATTTTGCGGCTTAGTCGATCCGTTCGCGAGATATGGCAGTTTGGAGGTAAGAAACGCTTGAGAAACTCAAAATTTTCGCAGTTCTGATGCTCGACAAGCATAACTAGAACGGTCTAGGGGAAAAGTACGCATACCGTTGTAATCGGGCGAGTTTCTACTTTCAGATGCAACAGAAATTTTGGGGATTGGTCAATCCGTTCGCGAGATATGGCAGTTTGGAGGTAAGAAACGTTTGAGAAACTCAAAATTTTCGCAGTTCAGATGCTCGAAACGAATAACTAGAACGGCCTAGGGGAAAAGTACGCATACCGTTGTAATCGGGCGAGTTTCTAGTTTCAGATGCAACAGAAATTTTGCGGATTAGTCAATCCGTTCGCGAGATATGGCAGTTTGGAGGTAAGAAACGCTTGAGAAACTCAAAATTTTCGCAGTTCTGATGCTCGACAAGCATAACTAGAACAGTCTAGGGGAAAAGTACGCATACCGTTGTAATTGGGCGAGTTTCTACTTTCAGATGCAACAGAAATTTTGCGGATTGGTCAATCCGTTCGCGAGATATGGCAGTTTGGAGGTAATAAACGCTTGAGAAACTCAAAATTTTCGCAGTTCTGATGCTCGAAAAGAATAACTAGAACGGCCTAGGGGAAAAGTACGCATACCTTTGTAATCGGGCGAGTTTCTACTTTCAGATGCAACAGAAATTTTGCGGATTGGTCAATCCGTTCGCGAGATATGGCAGTTTGGAGGTAAGAAACGCTTGAGAAACTCAAAATTTTCGCAGTTCTGATGCTCGAAACGAATAACTAGAACGGCCTAGGGGAAAAGTACGCATACCGTTGTAATCGGGCGAGTTTCTACTTTCAGATGCAACAGAAATTTTGCGGATTGGTCAATCCGTTCGCGAGATATGGCAGTTTGGAGGTAATAAACGCTTGAGAAACTCAAAATTTTCGCAGTTCTGATGCTCGAAACGAATAACTAGAACGGCCTAGGGGAAAAGTACTCATACCGTTGTAATCGGGCGAGTTTCTACTTTCAGATGCAACAGAAATTTTGCGGATTGGTCAATCCGTTCGCAAGATATGGCAGTTTGGAGGTAAGAAACGCTTGAGAAACTCAAAATTTTCGCAGTTCTGATGCTCGAAACGAATAACTAGAACGGCCTAGGGGAAAAGTACGCATACCGTTGCAATCGGGCGAGTTTCTACTTTCAGATGCAACAGAAATTTTGCGGATTGGTCAATCCGTTCGCGAGATATGGCAGTTTGGAGGTAATAAACGCTTGAGAAACTCAACATTTTCGCAGTTCTGATGCTCGAAACGAATAACTAGAACGGCCTAGGGGAAAAGTACGCATACCGTTGTAATCGGGCGAGTTTCTAGTTTCAAATGCAACAGAAATTTTGCGGATTAGTCAATCCGTTCGCGAGATATGGCAGTTTGGAGGTAATAAACGCTTGAGAAACTCAAAATTTTCGCAGTTCTGATGCTCGACAAGCATAACTAGAACGGTCTAGGGGAAAAGTACGCATACCGTTGTAATCGGGAGACTTTCTACTTTCAGATGCAACAGAAATTTTGCGGATTGGTCAATCCGTTCGCGAGATGTGGCAGTTTGTAGGTAAGAAACGCTTGAGAAACTCAAAATTTTCGCAGTTCTGATGCTCGACAAGCATAACTAGAACGGTCTAGGGGAAAAGTACGCATACCGTTGTAATCGGGCGACTTTCTACTTTCAGATGCAACAGAAATTTTGCGGATTGGTCAATCCGTTCGCGAGATGTGGCAGTTTGTAGGTAAGAAACGCTTGAGAAACTCAAAATTTTCGCAGTTCTGATGCTCAAAAGGAATAACTAGAACGGCCTAGGGGAAAAGTACGCATACCGTTGTAATCGGGCGAGTCTCTGCTTTCAGATGCAACAGAAATTTTGCGGATTGGTCAATCCGTTCGCGAGATATGGCAGTTTGGAGGTAAGAAACGCTTGAGAAACTCAAAATTTTCGCAGTTCTGATGCTCGACAAGCATAACTAGAACGGCCTAGGGGAAAAGTACGCATACCGTTGTAATCGGGCGACTTTCTACTTTCAGATGCAACAGAAATTTTGCGGATTGGTCAATCCGTTCGCGAGATGTGGCAGTTTGTAGGTAAGAAACGCTTGAGAAACTCAAAATTTTCGCAGTTCTGATGCTCAAAAGGAATAACTAGAACGGCCTAGGAGAAAGGTACGCATACCGTTTCAATTGGGCGAGTTTCTACTTTCAGATGCAACAGAAATTTTGCGCATTGGTCAATCCGTTCGCGAGATATGGCAGTTTGGAGGTAAGAAACGCTTGAGAAACTCAAAATTTTCGCAGTTCTGATGCTCGAAACGAATAACTAGAACGGCCTAGGGGAAAAGTACGCATACCGTTGCAATCGGGCGAGTTTCTACTTTCAGATGCAACAGAAATTTTGCGGATTGGTCAATCCGTTCGCGAGATATGGCAGTTTGGAGGTAAGAAACGCTTGAGAAACTCAAAATTTTCGCAGTTCTGATGCTCGAAACGAATAACTAGAACGGACTAGGGGAAAAGTACGCATACCGTTGTAATCGGGCGAGTTTCTACTTTCAGATGCAACAGAAATTTTGCGGCTTAGTCGATCCGTTCGCGAGATATGGCAGTTTGGAGGTAAGAAACGCTTGAGAAACTCAAAATTTTCGCAGTTCTGATGCTCGACAAGCATAACTAGAACGGTCTAGGGGAAAAGTACGCATACCGTTGTAATCGGGCGAGTTTCTACTTTCAGATGCAACAGAAATTTTGGGGATTGGTCAATCCGTTCGCGAGATATGGCAGTTTGGAGGTAAGAAACGTTTGAGAAACTCAAAATTTTCGCAGTTCAGATGCTCGAAACGAATAACTAGAACGGCCTAGGGGAAAAGTACGCATACCGTTGTAATCGGGCGAGTTTCTAGTTTCAGATGCAACAGAAATTTTGCGGATTAGTCAATCCGTTCGCGAGATATGGCAGTTTGGAGGTAAGAAACGCTTGAGAAACTCAAAATTTTCGCAGTTCTGATGCTCGACAAGCATAACTAGAACAGTCTAGGGGAAAAGTACGCATACCGTTGTAATTGGGCGAGTTTCTACTTTCAGATGCAACAGAAATTTTGCGGATTGGTCAATCCGTTCGCGAGATATGGCAGTTTGGAGGTAATAAACGCTTGAGAAACTCAAAATTTTCGCAGTTCTGATGCTCGAAAAGAATAACTAGAACGGCCTAGGGGAAAAGTACGCATACCTTTGTAATCGGGCGAGTTTCTACTTTCAGATGCAACAGAAATTTTGCGGATTGGTCAATCCGTTCGCGAGATATGGCAGTTTGGAGGTAAGAAACGCTTGAGAAACTCAAAATTTTCGCAGTTCTGATGCTCGAAACGAATAACTAGAACGGCCTAGGGGAAAAGTACGCATACCGTTGTAATCGGGCGAGTTTCTACTTTCAGATGCAACAGAAATTTTGCGGATTGGTCAATCCGTTCGCGAGATATGGCAGTTTGGAGGTAATAAACGCTTGAGAAACTCAAAATTTTCGCAGTTCTGATGCTCGAAACGAATAACTAGAACGGCCTAGGGGAAAAGTACTCATACCGTTGTAATCGGGCGAGTTTCTACTTTCAGATGCAACAGAAATTTTGCGGATTGGTCAATCCGTTCGCAAGATATGGCAGTTTGGAGGTAAGAAACGCTTGAGAAACTCAAAATTTTCGCAGTTCTGATGCTCGAAACGAATAACTAGAACGGCCTAGGGGAAAAGTACGCATACCGTTGCAATCGGGCGAGTTTCTACTTTCAGATGCAACAGAAATTTTGCGGATTGGTCAATCCGTTCGCGAGATATGGCAGTTTGGAGGTAATAAACGCTTGAGAAACTCAACATTTTCGCAGTTCTGATGCTCGAAACGAATAACTAGAACGGCCTAGGGGAAAAGTACGCATACCGTTGTAATCGGGCGAGTTTCTAGTTTCAAATGCAACAGAAATTTTGCGGATTAGTCAATCCGTTCGCGAGATATGGCAGTTTGGAGGTAATAAACGCTTGAGAAACTCAAAATTTTCGCAGTTCTGATGCTCGACAAGCATAACTAGAACGGTCTAGGGGAAAAGTACGCATACCGTTGTAATCGGGAGACTTTCTACTTTCAGATGCAACAGAAATTTTGCGGATTGGTCAATCCGTTCGCGAGATGTGGCAGTTTGTAGGTAAGAAACGCTTGAGAAACTCAAAATTTTCGCAGTTCTGATGCTCGACAAGCATAACTAGAACGGTCTAGGGGAAAAGTACGCATACCGTTGTAATCGGGCGACTTTCTACTTTCAGATGCAACAGAAATTTTGCGGATTGGTCAATCCGTTCGCGAGATGTGGCAGTTTGTAGGTAAGAAACGCTTGAGAAACTCAAAATTTTCGCAGTTCTGATGCTCAAAAGGAATAACTAGAACGGCCTAGGGGAAAAGTACGCATACCGTTGTAATCGGGCGAGTCTCTGCTTTCAGATGCAACAGAAATTTTGCGGATTGGTCAATCCGTTCGCGAGATATGGCAGTTTGGAGGTAAGAAACGCTTGAGAAACTCAAAATTTTCGCAGTTCTGATGCTCGACAAGCATAACTAGAACGGCCTAGGGGAAAAGTACGCATACCGTTGTAATCGGGCGACTTTCTACTTTCAGATGCAACAGAAATTTTGCGGATTGGTCAATCCGTTCGCGAGATGTGGCAGTTTGTAGGTAAGAAACGCTTGAGAAACTCAAAATTTTCGCAGTTCTGATGCTCGACAAGCATAACTAGAACGGTCTAGGGGAAAAGTACGCATACCGTTGTAATCGGGCGAGTTTCTACTTTCAGATGCAACAGAAATTTTGCGCATTGGTCAATCCGTTCGCGAGATATGGCAGTTTGGAGGTAAGAAACGCTTGAGAAACTCAAAATTTTCGCAGTTCTGATGCTCGAAACGAATAACTAGAACGGCCTAGGGGAAAAGTACGCATACCGTTGCAATCGGGCGAGTTTCTACTTTCAGATGCAACAGAAATTTTGCGGATTGGTCAATCCGTTCGCGAGATATGGCAGTTTGGAGGTAAGAAACGCTTGAGAAACTCAAAATTTTCGCAGTTCAGATGCTCGAAACGAATAACTAGAACGGCCTAGGGGAAAAGTACGCATACCGTTGTAATCGGGCGAGTTTCTAGTTTCAGATGCAACAGAAATTTTGCGGATTGGTCAATCCGTTCGCAAGATATGGCAGTTTGGAGGTAAGAAACGCTTGAGAAACTCAAAATTTTCGCAGTTCTGATGCTCGACAAGCATAACTAGAACGGCCTAGGGGAAAACTACGCATACCGTTGTAATCGGGCGACTTTCTACTTTCAGATGCAACAGAAATTTTGCGGATTGGTCAATCCGTTCGCGAGATGTGGCAGTTTGTAGGTAAGAAACGCTTGAGAAACTCAAAATTTTCGCAGTTCTGATGCTCAAAAGGAATAACTAGAACGGCCTAGGAGAAAGGTACGCATACCGTTTCAATTGGGCGAGTTTCTACTTTCAGATGCAACAGAAATTTTGCGCATTGGTCAATCCGTTCGCGAGATATGGCAGTTTGGAGGTAAGAAACGCTTGAGAAACTCAAAATTTTCGCAGTTCTGATGCTCGAAACGAATAACTAGAACGGCCTAGGGGAAAAGTACGCATACCGTTGCAATCGGGCGAGTTTCTACTTTCAGATGCAACAGAAATTTTGCGGATTGGTCAATCCGTTCGCGAGATATGGCAGTTTGGAGGTAAGAAACGCTTGAGAAACTCAAAATTTTCGCAGTTCTGATGCTCGAAACGAATAACTAGAACGGACTAGGGGAAAAGTACGCATACCGTTGTAATCGGGCGAGTTTCTACTTTCAGATGCAACAGAAATTTTGCGGCTTAGTCGATCCGTTCGCGAGATATGGCAGTTTGGAGGTAAGAAACGCTTGAGAAACTCAAAATTTTCGCAGTTCTGATGCTCGACAAGCATAACTAGAACGGTCTAGGGGAAAAGTACGCATACCGTTGTAATCGGGCGAGTTTCTACTTTCAGATGCAACAGAAATTTTGGGGATTGGTCAATCCGTTCGCGAGATATGGCAGTTTGGAGGTAAGAAACGTTTGAGAAACTCAAAATTTTCGCAGTTCAGATGCTCGAAACGAATAACTAGAACGGCCTAGGGGAAAAGTACGCATACCGTTGTAATCGGGCGAGTTTCTAGTTTCAGATGCAACAGAAATTTTGCGGATTAGTCAATCCGTTCGCGAGATATGGCAGTTTGGAGGTAAGAAACGCTTGAGAAACTCAAAATTTTCGCAGTTCTGATGCTCGACAAGCATAACTAGAACAGTCTAGGGGAAAAGTACGCATACCGTTGTAATTGGGCGAGTTTCTACTTTCAGATGCAACAGAAATTTTGCGGATTGGTCAATCCGTTCGCGAGATATGGCAGTTTGGAGGTAATAAACGCTTGAGAAACTCAAAATTTTCGCAGTTCTGATGCTCGAAAAGAATAACTAGAACGGCCTAGGGGAAAAGTACGCATACCTTTGTAATCGGGCGAGTTTCTACTTTCAGATGCAACAGAAATTTTGCGGATTGGTCAATCCGTTCGCGAGATATGGCAGTTTGGAGGTAAGAAACGCTTGAGAAACTCAAAATTTTCGCAGTTCTGATGCTCGAAACGAATAACTAGAACGGCCTAGGGGAAAAGTACGCATACCGTTGTAATCGGGCGAGTTTCTACTTTCAGATGCAACAGAAATTTTGCGGATTGGTCAATCCGTTCGCGAGATATGGCAGTTTGGAGGTAATAAACGCTTGAGAAACTCAAAATTTTCGCAGTTCTGATGCTCGAAACGAATAACTAGAACGGCCTAGGGGAAAAGTACTCATACCGTTGTAATCGGGCGAGTTTCTACTTTCAGATGCAACAGAAATTTTGCGGATTGGTCAATCCGTTCGCGAGATATGGCAGTTTGGAGGTAAGAAACGTTTGAGAAACTCAAAATTTTCGCAGTTCAGATGCTCGAAACGAATAACTAGAACGGCCTAGGGGAAAAGTACGCATACCGTTGTAATCGGGCGAGTTTCTAGTTTCAGATGCAACAGAAATTTTGCGGATTAGTCAATCCGTTCGCGAGATATGGCAGTTTGGAGGTAAGAAACGCTTGAGAAACTCAAAATTTTCGCAGTTCTGATGCTCGACAAGCATAACTAGAACAGTCTAGGGGAAAAGTACGCATACCGTTGTAATTGGGCGAGTTTCTACTTTCAGATGCAACAGAAATTTTGCGGATTGGTCAATCCGTTCGCGAGATATGGCAGTTTGGAGGTAATAAACGCTTGAGAAACTCAAAATTTTCGCAGTTCTGATGCTCGAAAAGAATAACTAGAACGGCCTAGGGGAAAAGTACGCATACCTTTGTAATCGGGCGAGTTTCTACTTTCAGATGCAACAGAAATTTTGCGGATTGGTCAATCCGTTCGCGAGATATGGCAGTTTGGAGGTAAGAAACGCTTGAGAAACTCAAAATTTTCGCAGTTCTGATGCTCGAAACGAATAACTAGAATCGCCTAGGGGAAAAGTACGCATACCGTTGTAATCGGGCGAGTTTCTACTTTCAGATGCAACAGAAATTTTGCGGATTGGTCAATCCGTTCGCGAGATATGGCAGTTTGGAGGTAAGAAACGCTTGAGAAACTCAAAATTTTCGCAGTTCTGATGCTCGAAACGAATAACTAGAACGGCCTAGGGGAAAAGTACGCAGGCCGTTGTAATCGGGCGAGTTTCTACTTTCAGATGCAACAGAAATTTTGCGGATTGGTCTATCCTTTCGCGAGATATGGCAGTTTGGAGGTAAGAAACGCTTGAGAAACTCAAAATTTTCGCAGTTCTGATGCTCGAAACGAATAACTAGAACGGCCTAGGGGAAAAGTACGCATACCGTTGTAATCGGGCGAGTTTCTACTTTCAGATGCAACAGAAATTTTGCGGATTGGTCAATCCGTTCGCGAGATATGGCAGTTTGGAGGTAATAAACGCTTGAGAAACTCAAAATTTTCGCAGTTCTGATGCTCGAAATGAATAACTAGAACGGCCTAGGGGAAAAGTACGCCTACCGTTGTAATCGGGCGAGTTTCTACTTTCAGATGCAACAGAAATTTTGCGGATTGGTCAATCCGTTCGCGAGATATGGCAGTTTGGAGATAAGAAACGCTTGAGAAACTCAAAATTTTCGCAGTTCTGATGCTCGAAACGAATAACTAGAACGGCCTAGGGGAAAAGTACGCATACCGTTGTAATCGGGCGAGTTTCTACTTTCAGATGCAACAGAAACTTTGCGGATTGGTCAATCCGTTCGCGAGATATGGCAGTTTGGAGGTAATAAACGCTTGAGAAACTCAAAATTTTCGCAGTTCTGATGCTCGAAACGAATAACTAGAACGGCCTAGGGGAAAAGTACGCATACCGTTGTAATCGGGCGAGTTTCTACTTTCAGATGCAACAGAAATTTTGCGGATTGGTCAATCCGTTCGCGAGATATGGCAGTTTGGAGATAAGAAACGCTTGAGAAACTCAAAATTTTCGCAGTTCTGATGCTCGAAACGAATAACTAGAACGGCCTAGGGGAAAAGCACGCATACCGTTGTAATCGGGCGAGTTTCTACTTTCAGATGCAACAGAAATTTTGCGGATTAGTCAATCCGTTCGCGAGATATGGCAGTTTGGAGGTAAGAAACGCTTGAGAAACTCAAAATTTTCGCAGTTCTGATGCTCGAAACGAATAACTAGAACGGAATAGGGGAAAAGTACTTATACCGTTGTAATCGGGCGAGTTTCTACTTTCAGATGCAACAGAAATTTTGCGGACTGGTCAATCCGTTCGCGAGATATGGCAGTTTGGAGGTAAGAAACGCTTGAGAAACTCAAAATTTTCGCAGTTCTGATGCTCGAAACGAATAACTAGAACGGCCTAGGGGAAAAGTACGCATGCCGTTGTAATCGGGCGAGTTTCTACTTTCAGATGCAACAGAAATTTTGCGGATTGGTCAATCCGTTCGCGAGATATGGCAGTTTGGAGGTAATAAACGCTTGAGAAACTCAAAATTTTCGCAGTTCTGATGCTCGAAAAGAATAACTAGAACGGCCTAGGGGAAAAGTACGCATACCTTTGTAATCGGGCGAGTTTCTACTTTCAGATGCAACAGAAATTTTGCGGATTGGTCAATCCGTTCGCGAGATATGGCAGTTTGGAGGTAAGAAACGCTTGAGAAACTCAAAATTTTCGCAGTTCTGATGCTCGAAACGAATAACTAGAATCGCCTAGGGGAAAAGTACGCATACCGTTGTAATCGGGCGAGTTTCTACTTTCAGATGCAACAGAAATTTTGCGGATTGGTCAATCCGTTCGCGAGATATGGCAGTTTGGAGGTAATAAACGCTTGAGAAACTCAAAATTTTCGCAGTTCTGATGCTCGAAACGAATAACTAGAACGGCCTAGGGGAAAAGTACGCAAACCGTTGTAATCGGGCGAGTTTCTACTTTCAGATGCAACAGAAATTTTGCGGATTGGTCAATCCGTTCGCGAGATATGGCAGTTTGGAGATAAGAAACGCTTGAGAAACTCAAAATTTTCGCAGTTCTGATGCTCGAAACGAATAACTAGAACGGCCTAGGGGAAAAGCACGCATACCGTTGTAATCGGGCGAGTTTCTACTTTCAGATGCAACAGAAATTTTGCGGATTAGTCAATCCGTTCGCGAGATATGGCAGTTTGGAGGTAAGAAACGCTTGAGAAACTCAAAATTTTCGCAGTTCTGATGCTCGAAACGAATAACTAGAACGGACTAGGGGAAAAGTACTTATACCGTTGTAATCGGGCGAGTTTCTACTTTCAGATGCAACAGAAATTTTGCGGACTGGTCAATCCGTTCGCGAGATATGGCAGTTTGGAGGTAAGAAACGCTTGAGAAACTCAAAATTTTCGCAGTTCTGATGCTCGAAACGAATAACTAGAACGGCCTAGGGGAAAAGTACGCACACCGTTGTAATCGGGCGAGTTTCTACTTTCAGATGCAACAGAAATTTTGCGGCTTAGTCAATCCGTTCGCGATATATGGCAGTTTGGAGGTGAGAAACGCTTGAGAAACTCAAAATTTTCGCAGTTCTGATGCTCGACAAGCATAACTAGAACGGTCTAGGGGAAAAGTACGCATACCGTTGTAATCGGGCGAGTTTCTACTTTCAGATGCAATAGAAATTTTGCGGATTGGTCAATCCGTTCCCGAGATATGGCAGTTTGGAGGTAAGAAACGCTTGAGAAACACAAAATTTTCGCAGTTCTGATGCTCGAAACGAATAACTAGAACGGCCTAGGGGAAAAGTACGCATGCCGTTGTAATCGGGCGAGTTTCTACTTTCAGATGCAACAGAAATTTTGCGGATTAGTCAATCCGTTCGCGAGATATGGCAGTTTAGAGGTAAGAAACGCTTGAGAAACTCAAAATTTTCGCAGTTCTGATGCTCGACAAGCATAACTAGACCGGCCTAGGGGAAAAGCACGCATACCGTTGTAATCGGGCGAGTTTCTACTTTCAGATGCAACAGAAATTTTGCGGATTAGTCAATCCGTTCGCGAGATATGGCAGTTTGGAGGTAAGAAACGCTTGAGGAACTCAAAATTTTCGCAGTTCTGATGCTCGAAACGAATAACTAGAACGGCCTAGGGGAAAAGTACGCATACCGTTGGAATCGGGCGAGTTTCTACTTTCAGATGCAATAGAAATTTTGCGGACTGGTCAATCCGTTCGCGAGATATGGCAGTTTGGAGGTAAGAAACGCTTGAGAAACTCAAAATTTTCGCAGTTCTGATGCTCGAAACGAATAACTAGAATCGCCTAGGGGAAAAGTACGCATACCGTTGTAATCGGGCGAGTTTCTACTTTCAGATGCAACAGAAATTTTGCGGATTGGTCAATCCGTTCGCGAGATATGGCAGTTTGGAGGTAAGAAACGCTTGAGAAACTCAAAATTTTCGCAGTTCTGATGCTCGAAACGGATAACTAGAACGGCCTAGGGGAAAAGCACGCATACCGTTGTAATCGGACGAGTTTCTACTTTCAGATGCAACAGAAATTTTGCGGATTAGTCAATCCGTTCGCGAGATATGGCAGTTTAGGGGTAAGAAACGCTTGAGAAACTCAAAATTTTCGCAGTTCTGATGCTCGACAAGCATAACTAGAACGGTCTAGGGGAAAAGTACGCATACCGTTGTAATCGGGCGAGTTTCTACTTTCAGATGCAACAGAAATTTTGCGGATTGGTCAATCCGTTCGCGAGGTATGGCAGTTTGGAGGTAAGAAACGCTTGAGAAACTCAAAATTTTCGCAGTTCTGATGCTCGAAACGAATAACTAGAATCGCCTAGGGGAAAAGTACGCATACCGTTGTAATCGGGCGAGTTTCAACTTTCAGATGCAACAGAAATTTTGCGGATTGGTCAATCCGTTCGCGAGATATGGCAGTTTGGAGGTAAGAAACGCTTGAGAAACTCAAAATTTTCGCAGTTCTGATGCTCGACAAGCATAACTAGACCGGCCTAGGGGAAAAGCACGCATACCGTTGTAATCGGACGAGTTTCTACTTTCAGATGCAACAGAAATTTTGCGGATTAGTCAATCCGTTCGCGAGATATGGCAGTTTAGAGGTAAGAAACGCTTGAGAAACTCAAAATTTTCGCAGTTCTGATGCTCGACAAGCATAACTAGACCGGCCTAGGGGAAAAGCACGCATACCGTGGTAATCGGGCGAGTTTCTACTTTCAGATGCAACAGAAATTTTGCGGATTAGTCAATCCGTTCGCGAGATATGGCAGTTTGGAGGTAAGAAACGCTTGAGGAACTCAAAATTTTCGCAGTTCTGATGCTCGAAACGAATAACTAGAACGGACTAGGGGAAAAGTACTTATACCGTTGTAATCGGGCGAGTTTCTACTTTCAGATGCAACAGAAATTTTGCGGACTGGTCAATCCGTTCGCGAGATATGGCAGTTTGGAGGTAAGAAACGCTTGAGAAACTCAAAATTTTCGCAGTTCTGATGCTCGAAACGAATAACTAGAACGGCCTAGGGGAAAAGTACGCATGCCGTTGTAATCGGGCGAGTTTCTACTTTCAGATGCAACAGAAATTTTGCGGATTGGTCAATCCGTTCGCGAGATATGGCAGTTTTGATGTAAGAAACGCTTGAGAAACTCAAAATTTTCGCAGTTCTGATGCTCGAAACGAATAACTAGAACGGCCTAGGGGAAAAGCACGCATAACGTTGTAATCGGGCGAGTTTCTACTTTCAGATGCAACAGAAATTTTGCGGATTGGTCAATCCGTTCGCGAGATATGGCAGTTTGGAGGTAAGAAACGGTTGAGAAACTCAAAACTTTCACAGTTCTGATGCTCGACAAGCATAACTAGAACGGTCTAGGGGAAAAGTACGCATACCGTTGTAATCGGGCGAGTTTCTACTTTCAGATGCAACAGAAATTTTGCGGATTGGTCAATCCGTTCGCGAGATATGGCAGTTTGGAGGTAATAAACGCTTGAGAAACTCAAAATTTTCCCAGTTCTGATGCTCGAAACGAATAACTAGAACGGCCTAGGGGAAAGGTACGCATACCGTTGTAATCGGGCGAGTTTCTACTTTCAGATGCAACAGAAATTTTGCGGATTGGTCAATCCGTTCGCCAGATATGGCAGCTTGGATGTAAGCAACACTTGAGAAACCCAAAATTTTCGCAGTTCTCATGCTCGAAACGAATAACTACAACGGCCTAGGGGAAAAGTACGCATACCGTTGTAATCGGGCGAGTTTCTACTTTCAGACGCAACAGAAATTTTGCAGATTGGTCAATCTGTTCGCGAGATATGGCAGTTTGGAGGTAAGAAACGCTTGAGAAACTCAAAATTTTCGCAGTTCTGATGCTCGACAAGCATAACTAGAACGGCCTAGGGGAAAAGCACGCATACCGTTGTAATCGGGCGAGTTTCTACTTTCAGATACAACAGAAATTTTGCGGATTAGTCAATCCGTTCGCGAGATATGGCAGTTTGGAGGTAAGAAACGCTTGAGGAACTCAAAATTTTCGCAGTTCTGATGCTCGAAACGAATAACCAGAACGGACTAGGGGAAAAGTACTTATACCGTTGTAATCGGGCGAGTTTCTACTTTCAGATGCAACAGAAATTTTGCGGACTGGTCAATCCGTTCGCGAGATATGGCAGTTTGGAGGTAAGAAACGCTTGAGAAACTCAAAATTTTCGCAGTTCTGATGCTCGAAACGAATAACTAGAACGGCCTAGTGGAAAAGTACGCACACCGTTGTAATCGGGCGAGTTTCTACTTTCAGATGCAACAGAAATTTTGCGGCTTAGTCAATCCGTTCGCGAGATATGGCAGTTTGGAGGTAAGAAACGCTTGAGAAACTCAAAATTTTCGCAGTTCTGATGCTCGACAAGCATAACTAGAACGGTCTAGGGGAAAAGTACGCATACCGTTGTAATCGGGCGAGTTTCTACTTTCAGATGCAACAGAAATTTTGCGGATTGGTCAATCCGTTCGCGAGATATGGCAGTTTTGATGTAAGAAACGCTTGAGAAACTCAAAATTTTCGCAGTTCTGATGCTCGAAACGAATAACTAGAACGGTCTAGGGGAAAACTACTGATACCGTTGTAATGGGGCTAGTTTCTACTTTCAGATGCAACAGAAACTTTGCGGATTTGTCAATCCGTTCGCGAGATATGGCTGTTTTGAGGTAAGAAACGCTTGAGAAACTCAAAATTTTCGCAGTTCTGATGCTCGAAACGAATAACTAGAACGGCCTAGGGGAAAAGCACGCATACCGTTGTAATCGGGCGAGTTTCTACTTTCAGATGCAACAGAAATTTTGCGGATTAGTCAATCCGTTCGCGAGATATGGCAGTTTAGAGGTAAGAAACGCTTGAGAAACTCAAAATTTTCGCAGTTCTGATGCTCGACAAGCATAACTAGAACGGTCTAGGGGAAAAGTACGCATACCGTTGTAATCGGGCGAGTTTCTACTTTCAGATGCAACAGAAATTTTGCGGATTGGTCAATCCGTTCGCGAGATATGGCAGTTTGGAGGTAATAAACGCCTGAGAAACTCAAAATTTTCGCAGTTCTGATGCTCGAAACGAATAACTAGAACGGCCTAGGGGAAAAGTACGCATACCGTTGTAATCGGGCGAGTTTCTACTTTCAGATGCAACAGAAATTTTGCGGATTGGTCAATCCGTTCGCGAGATATGGCAGTTTGGAGGTAAGAAACGCTTGAGAAACTCAAAATTTTCGTAGTTCTGATGCTCGAAACGAATAACTAGAACGGACAAGGGGAAAAGTACGCATACCGTTGTAATCGGGCGAGTTTCTACTTTCAGATGCAACAGAAATTTTGCGGACTGGTCAATCCGTTCGCGAGATATGGCAGTTTGGAGGTAAGAAACGCTTGAGAAACTCAAAATTTTCGCAGTTCTGATGCTCGAAACGAATAACTAGAACGGCCTAGGGGAAAAGCACGCATACCGTTGTAATCGGACGAGTTTCTACTTTCAGATGCAACAGAAATTTTGCGGATTAGTCAATCCGTTCGCGAGATATGGCAGTTTAGAGGTAAGAAACGCTTGAGAAACTCAAAATTTTCGCAGTTCTGATGCTCGACAAGCATAACTAGAACGGCCTAGGGGAAAAGCACGCATACCGTTGTAATCGGGCGAGTTTCTACTTTCAGATACAACAGAAATTTTGCGGATTAGTCAATCCGTTCGCGAGATATGGCAGTTTGGAGGTAAGAAACGCTTGAGGAACTCAAAATTTTCGCTGTTCTGATGCTCGAAACGAATAACTAGAACGGACTAGGGGAAAAGTACTTATACCGTTGTAATCGGGCGAGTTTCTACTTTCAGATGCAACAGAAATTTTGCGGACTGGTCAATCCGTTCGCGAGATATGGCAGTTTGGAGGTAAGAAACGCTTGAGAAACTCAAAATTTTCGCAGTTCTGATGCTCGAAACGAATAACTAGAACGGCCTAGTGGAAAAGTACGCACACCGTTGTAATCGGGCGAGTTTCTACTTTCAGATGCAACAGAAATTTTGCGGCTTAGTCAATCCGTTCGCGAGATATGGCAGTTTGGAGGTAAGAAACGCTTGAGAAACTCAAAATTTTCGCAGTTCTGATGCTCGACAAGCATAACTAGAACGGTCTAGGGGAAAAGTACGCATACCGTTGTAATCGGGCGAGTTTCTACTTTCAGATGCAACAGAAATTTTGCGGATTGGTCAATCCGTTCGCGAGATATGGCAGTTTTGATGTAAGAAACGCTTGAGAAACTCAAAATTTTCGCAGTTCTGATGCTCGAAACGAATAACTAGAACGGTCTAGGGGAAAACTACTGATACCGTTGTAATGGGGCTAGTTTCTACTTTCAGATGCAACAGAAACTTTGCGGATTTGTCAATCCGTTCGCGAGATATGGCTGTTTTGAGGTAAGAAACGCTTGAGAAACTCAAAATTTTCGCAGTTCTGATGCTCGAAACGAATAACTAGAACGGCCTAGGGGAAAAGCACGCATACCGTTGTAATCGGGCGAGTTTCTACTTTCAGATGCAACAGAAATTTTGCGGATTAGTCAATCCGTTCGCGAGATATGGCAGTTTAGAGGTAAGAAACGCTTGAGAAACTCAAAATTTTCGCAGTTCTGATGCTCGACAAGCATAACTAGAACGGTCTAGGGCAAAAGTACGCATACCGTTGTAATCGGGCGAGTTTCTACTTTCAGATGCAACAGAAATTTTGCGGATTGGTCAATCCGTTCGCGAGATATGGCAGTTTGGAGGTAATAAACGCCTGAGAAACTCAAAATTTTCGCAGTTCTGATGCTCGAAACGAATAACTAGAACGGCCTAGGGGAAAAGTACGCATACCGTTGTAATCGGGCGAGTTTCTACTTTCAGATGCAACAGAAATTTTGCGGATTGGTCAATCCGTTCGCGAGATATGGCAGTTTGGAGGTAAGAAACGCTTGAGAAACTCAAAATTTTCGTAGTTCTGATGCTCGAAACGAATAACTAGAACGGACAAGGGGAAAAGTACGCATACCGTTGTAATCGGGCGAGTTTCTACTTTCAGATGCAACAGAAATTTTGCGGACTGGTCAATCCGTTCGCGAGATATGGCAGTTTGGAGGTAAGAAACGCTTGAGAAACTCAAAATTTTCGCAGTTCTGATGCTCGAAACGAATAACTAGAACGGCCTAGGGGAAAAGCACGCATACCGTTGTAATCGGACGAGTTTCTACTTTCAGATGCAACAGAAATTTTGCGGATTAGTCAATCCGTTCGCGAGATATGGCAGTTTAGAGGTAAGAAACGCTTGAGAAACTCAAAATTTTCGCAGTTCTGATGCTCGACAAGCATAACTAGACCGGCCTAGGGGAAAAGCACGCATACCGTTGTAATCGGGCGAGTTTCTACTTTCAGATGCAACAGAAATTTTGCGGATTAGTCAATCCGTTCGCGAGATATGGCAGTTTGGAGGTAAGAAACGCTTGAGGAACTCAAAATTTTCGCAGTTCTGATGCTCGAAACGAATAACTAGAACGGACTAGGGGAAAAGTACTTATACCGTTGTAATCGGGCGAGTTTCTACTTTCAGATGCAACAGAAATTTTGCGGACTGGTCAATCCGTTCGCGAGATATGGCAGTTTGGAGGTAAGAAACGCTTGAGAAACTCAAAATTTTCGCAGTTCTGATGCTCGAAACGAATAACTAGAACGGCCTAGGGGAAAAGTACGCACACCGTTGTAATCGGGCGAGTTTCTACTTTCAGATGCAACAGAAATTTTGCGGCTTAGTCAATCCGTTCGCGAGATATGGCAGTTTGGAGGTAAGAAACGCTTGAGAAACTCAAAATTTTCGCAGTTCTGATGCTCGAAACGAATAACTAGAACGGTCTAGGGGAAAACTACTGATACCGTTGTAATGGGGCTAGTTTCTACTTTCAGATGCAACAGAAACTTTGCGGATTTGTCAATCCGTTCGCGAGATATGGCTGTTTTGAGGTAAGAAACGCTTGAGAAACTCAAAATTTTCGCAGTTCTGATGCTCGAAACGAATAACTAGAACGGCCTAGGGGAAAAGCACGCATAACGTTGGAATCGGGCGAGTTTCTACTTTCAGATGCAACAGAAATTTTGCGGATTGGTCAATCCGTTCGCGAGATATGGCAGTTTGGAGGTAATAAACGCTTGAGAAACTCAAAATTTTCGCAGTTCTGATGCTCGAAACGAATAACTAGAACGGCCTAGGGGAAAAGTACGCATACCGTTGTAATCGGGCGAGTTTCTACTTTCAGATGCAACAGAGATTTTGCGGATTGGTCAATCCGTTCGCCAGATATGGCAGCTTGGAGGTAAGCAACACTTGAGAAACCCAAAATTTTCGCAGTTCTCATGCTCGAAACGAATAACTACAACGGCCTAGGGGAAAAGTACGCATACCGTTGTAATCGGGCGAGTTTCTACTTTCAGACGCAACAGAAATTTTGCAGATTGGTCAATCTGTTCGCGAGATATGGCAGTTTGGAGGTAAGAAACGCTTGAGAAACTCAAAATTTTCGCAGTTCTGATGCTCGACAAGCATAACTAGAACGGTCTAGGGGAAAAGTACGAATACCGTTGTAATCGGGCGAGTTTCTACTTTCCGATGCAACAGAAATTTTGCGGATTGGTCAATCAGTTCGCGAGATATGGCAGTTTGTAGGTAAGAAAGGCTTGAGAAACTCAACATTTTCGCAGTTCTGATGCTCGAAACGAATAACTAGAACGGCCTAGGGGAAAAGTACGCATACCGTTGTAATCGGGCGAGTTTCTACTTTCAGATGCAACAGAAATTTTGCGGATTGGTCAATCCGTTCGCGAGATATGGCAGTTTGGAGGTAAGAAACGCTTGAGAAACTCAAAATTTTCGTAGTTCTGATGCTCGAAACGAATAACTAGAACGGACAAGGGGAAAAGTACGCATACCGTTGTAATCGGGCGAGTTTCTACTTTCAGATGCAACAGAAATTTTGCGGACTGGTCAATCCGTTCGCGAGATATGGCAGTTTGGAGGTAAGAAACGCTTGAGAAACTCAAAATTTTCGCAGTTCTGATGCTCGAAACGAATAACTAGAACGGCCTAGGGGAAAAGCACGCATACCGTTGTAATCGGACGAGTTTCTACTTTCAGATGCAACAGAAATTTTGCGGATTAGTCAATCCGTTCGCGAGATATGGCAGTTTAGAGGTAAGAAACGCTTGAGAAACTCAAAATTTTCGCAGTTCTGATGCTCGACAAGCATAACTAGACCGGCCTAGGGGAAAAGCACGCATACCGTTGTAATCGGGCGAGTTTCTACTTTCAGATGCAACAGAAATTTTGCGGATTAGTCAATCCGTTCGCGAGATATGGCAGTTTGGAGGTAAGAAACGTTTGAGGAACTCAAAATTTTCGCAGTTCTGATGCTCGAAACGAATAACTAGAACGGACTAGGGGAAAAGTACTTATACCGTTGTAATCGGGCGAGTTTCTACTTTCAGATGCAACAGAAATTTTGCGGACTGGTCAATCCGTTCGCGAGATATGGCAGTTTGGAGGTAAGAAACGCTTGAGAAACTCAAAATTTTCGCAGTTCTGATGCTCGAAACGAATAACTAGAACGGCCTAGGGGAAAAGTACGCACACCGTTGTAATCGGGCGAGTTTCTACTTTCAGATGCAACAGAAATTTTGCGGCTTAGTCAATCCGTTCGCGAGATATGGCAGTTTGGAGGTAAGAAACGCTTGAGAAACTCAAAATTTTCGCAGTTCTGATGCTCGACAAGCATAACTAGAACGGTCTAGGGGAAAAGTACGCATACCGTTGTAATCGGGCGAGTTTCTACTTTCAGATGCAACAGAAATTTTGCGGATTGGTCAATCCGTTCGCGAGATATGGCAGTTTGGAGGTAAGAAACGCTTGAGAAACTCAAAATTTTCGCAGTTCTGATGCTCGACAAGCATAACTAGACCGGCCTAGGGGAAAAGCACGCATACCGTTGTAATCGGACGAGTTTCTACTTTCAGATGCAACAGAAATTTTGCGGATTAGTCAATCCGTTCGCGAGATATGGCAGTTTAGAGGTAAGAAACGCTTGAGAAACTCAAAATTTTCGCAGTTCTGATGCTCGACAAGCATAACTAGACCGGCCTAGGGGAAAAGCACGCATACCGTTGTAATCGGGCGAGTTTCTACTTTCAGATGCAACAGAAATTTTGCGGATTAGTCAATCCGTTCGCGAGATATGGCAGTTTGGATGTAAGAAACGCTTGAGAAACTCAACATTTTCGCAGTTCTGATGCTCGAAACGAATAACTAGAACGGCCTAGGGGAAAAGTACGCATACCGTTGTAATCGGGCGAGTTTCTACTTTCCGATGCAACAGAAATTTTGCGGATTGGTCAATCCGTTCGCGAGATATGGCAGTTTGGAGGTAAGAAACGCTTGAGAAACTCAAAATTTTCGTAGTTCTGATGCTCGAAACGAATAACTAGAACGGACAAGGGGAAAAGTACGCATACCGTTGTAATCGGGCGAGTTTCTACTTTCAGATGCAACAGAAATTTTGCGGACTGGTCAATCCGTTCGCGAGATATGGCAGTTTGGAGGTAAGAAACGCTTGAGAAACTCAAAATTTTCGCAGTTCTGATGCTCGAAACGAATAACTAGAACGGCCTAGGGGAAAAGCACGCATACCGTTGTAATCGGACGAGTTTCTACTTTCAGATGCAACAGAAATTTTGCGGATTAGTCAATCCGTTCGCGAGATATGGCAGTTTAGAGGTAAGAAACGCTTGAGAAACTCAAAATTTTCGCAGTTCTGATGCTCGACAAGCATAACTAGACCGGCCTAGGGGAAAAGCACGCATACCGTTGTAATCGGGCGAGTTTCTACTTTCAGATGCAACAGAAATTTTGCGGATTAGTCAATCCGTTCGCGAGATATGGCAGTTTGGAGGTAAGAAACGCTTGAGGAACTCAAAATTTTCGCAGTTCTGATGCTCGAAACGAATAACTAGAACGGACTAGGGGAAAAGTACTTATACCGTTGTAATCGGGCGAGTTTCTACTTTCAGATGCAACAGAAATTTTGCGGACTGGTCAATCCGTTCGCGAGATATGGCAGTTTGGAGGTAAGAAACGCTTGAGAAACTCAAAATTTTCGCAGTTCTGATGCTCGAAACGAATAACTAGAACGGCCTAGGGGAAAAGTACGCACACCGTTGTAATCGGGCGAGTTTCTACTTTCAGATGCAACAGAAATTTTGCGGCTTAGTCAATCCGTTCGCGAGATATGGCAGTTTGGAGGTAAGAAACGCTTGAGAAACTCAAAATTTTCGCAGTTCTGATGCTCGAAACGAATAACTAGAACGGTCTAGGGGAAAACTACTGATACCGTTGTAATGGGGCTAGTTTCTACTTTCAGATGCAACAGAAACTTTGCGGATTTGTCAATCCGTTCGCGAGATATGGCTGTTTTGAGGTAAGAAACGCTTGAGAAACTCAAAATTTTCGCAGTTCTGATGCTCGAAACGAATAACTAGAACGGCCTAGGGGAAAAGCACGCATAACGTTGGAATCGGGCGAGTTTCTACTTTCAGATGCAACAGAAATTTTGCGGATTGGTCAATCCGTTCGCGAGATATGGCAGTTTGGAGGTAATAAACGCTTGAGAAACTCAAAATTTTCGCAGTTCTGATGCTCGAAACGAATAACTAGAACGGCCTAGGGGAAAAGTACGCATACCGTTGTAATCGGGCGAGTTTCTACTTTCAGATGCAACAGAGATTTTGCGGATTGGTCAATCCGTTCGCCAGATATGGCAGCTTGGAGGTAAGCAACACTTGAGAAACCCAAAATTTTCGCAGTTCTCATGCTCGAAACGAATAACTACAACGGCCTAGGGGAAAAGTACGCATACCGTTGTAATCGGGCGAGTTTCTACTTTCAGACGCAACAGAAATTTTGCAGATTGGTCAATCTGTTCGCGAGATATGGCAGTTTGGAGGTAAGAAACGCTTGAGAAACTCAAAATTTTCGCAGTTCTGATGCTCGACAAGCATAACTAGAACGGTCTAGGGGAAAAGTACGAATACCGTTGTAATCGGGCGAGTTTCTACTTTCCGATGCAACAGAAATTTTGCGGATTGGTCAATCAGTTCGCGAGATATGGCAGTTTGTAGGTAAGAAAGGCTTGAGAAACTCAACATTTTCGCAGTTCTGATGCTCGAAACGAATAACTAGAACGGCCTAGGGGAAAAGTACGCATACCGTTGTAATCGGGCGAGTTTCTACTTTCAGATGCAACAGAAATTTTGCGGATTGGTCAATCCGTTCGCGAGATATGGCAGTTTGGAGGTAAGAAACGCTTGAGAAACTCAAAATTTTCGTAGTTCTGATGCTCGAAACGAATAACTAGAACGGACAAGGGGAAAAGTACGCATACCGTTGTAATCGGGCGAGTTTCTACTTTCAGATGCAACAGAAATTTTGCGGACTGGTCAATCCGTTCGCGAGATATGGCAGTTTGGAGGTAAGAAACGCTTGAGAAACTCAAAATTTTCGCAGTTCTGATGCTCGAAACGAATAACTAGAACGGCCTAGGGGAAAAGCACGCATACCGTTGTAATCGGACGAGTTTCTACTTTCAGATGCAACAGAAATTTTGCGGATTAGTCAATCCGTTCGCGAGATATGGCAGTTTAGAGGTAAGAAACGCTTGAGAAACTCAAAATTTTCGCAGTTCTGATGCTCGACAAGCATAACTAGACCGGCCTAGGGGAAAAGCACGCATACCGTTGTAATCGGGCGAGTTTCTACTTTCAGATGCAACAGAAATTTTGCGGATTAGTCAATCCGTTCGCGAGATATGGCAGTTTGGAGGTAAGAAACGTTTGAGGAACTCAAAATTTTCGCAGTTCTGATGCTCGAAACGAATAACTAGAACGGACTAGGGGAAAAGTACTTATACCGTTGTAATCGGGCGAGTTTCTACTTTCAGATGCAACAGAAATTTTGCGGACTGGTCAATCCGTTCGCGAGATATGGCAGTTTGGAGGTAAGAAACGCTTGAGAAACTCAAAATTTTCGCAGTTCTGATGCTCGAAACGAATAACTAGAACGGCCTAGGGGAAAAGTACGCACACCGTTGTAATCGGGCGAGTTTCTACTTTCAGATGCAACAGAAATTTTGCGGCTTAGTCAATCCGTTCGCGAGATATGGCAGTTTGGAGGTAAGAAACGCTTGAGAAACTCAAAATTTTCGCAGTTCTGATGCTCGACAAGCATAACTAGAACGGTCTAGGGGAAAAGTACGCATACCGTTGTAATCGGGCGAGTTTCTACTTTCAGATGCAACAGAAATTTTGCGGATTGGTCAATCCGTTCGCGAGATATGGCAGTTTGGAGGTAAGAAACGCTTGAGAAACTCAAAATTTTCGCAGTTCTGATGCTCGACAAGCATAACTAGACCGGCCTAGGGGAAAAGCACGCATACCGTTGTAATCGGACGAGTTTCTACTTTCAGATGCAACAGAAATTTTGCGGATTAGTCAATCCGTTCGCGAGATATGGCAGTTTAGAGGTAAGAAACGCTTGAGAAACTCAAAATTTTCGCAGTTCTGATGCTCGACAAGCATAACTAGACCGGCCTAGGGGAAAAGCACGCATACCGTTGTAATCGGGCGAGTTTCTACTTTCAGATGCAACAGAAATTTTGCGGATTAGTCAATCCGTTCGCGAGATATGGCAGTTTGGATGTAAGAAACGCTTGAGAAACTCAACATTTTCGCAGTTCTGATGCTCGAAACGAATAACTAGAACGGCCTAGGGGAAAAGTACGCATACCGTTGTAATCGGGCGAGTTTCTACTTTCCGATGCAACAGAAATTTTGCGGATTGGTCAATCCGTTCGCGAGATATGGCAGTTTGGAGGTAAGAAACGGTTGAGAAACTCAACATTTTCGCAGTTCTGATGCTCGAAACGAATAACTACAACGGCCTAGGGGAAAAGTACGCATACCGTTGTAATCGGGCGAGTTTCTACTTTCAGACGCAACAGAAATTTTGCAGATTGGTCAATCTGTTCGCGAGATATGGCAGTTTGGAGGTAAGAAACGCTTGAGAAACTCAAAATTTTCGCAGTTCTGATGCTCGACAAGCATAACTAGAACGGTCTAGGGGAAAAGTACGAATACCGTTGTAATCGGGCGAGTTTCTACTTTCCGATGCAACAGAAATTTTGCGGATTGGTCAATCAGTTCGCGAGATATGGCAGTTTGTAGGTAAGAAAGGCTTGAGAAACTCAACATTTTCGCAGTTCTGATGCTCGAAACGAATAACTAGAACGGCCTAGGGGAAAAGTACGCATACCGTTGTAATCGGGCGAGTTTCTACTTTCAGATGCAACAGAAATTTTGCGGATTGGTCAATCCGTTCGCGAGATATGGCAGTTTGGAGGTAAGAAACGCTTGAGAAACTCAAAATTTTCGTAGTTCTGATGCTCGAAACGAATAACTAGAACGGACAAGGGGAAAAGTACGCATACCGTTGTAATCGGGCGAGTTTCTACTTTCAGATGCAACAGAAATTTTGCGGACTGGTCAATCCGTTCGCGAGATATGGCAGTTTGGAGGTAAGAAACGCTTGAGAAACTCAAAATTTTCGCAGTTCTGATGCTCGAAACGAATAACTAGAACGGCCTAGGGGAAAAGCACGCATACCGTTGTAATCGGACGAGTTTCTACTTTCAGATGCAACAGAAATTTTGCGGATTAGTCAATCCGTTCGCGAGATATGGCAGTTTAGAGGTAAGAAACGCTTGAGAAACTCAAAATTTTCGCAGTTCTGATGCTCGACAAGCATAACTAGACCGGCCTAGGGGAAAAGCACGCATACCGTTGTAATCGGGCGAGTTTCTACTTTCAGATGCAACAGAAATTTTGCGGATTAGTCAATCCGTTCGCGAGATATGGCAGTTTGGAGGTAAGAAACGTTTGAGGAACTCAAAATTTTCGCAGTTCTGATGCTCGAAACGAATAACTAGAACGGACTAGGGGAAAAGTACTTATACCGTTGTAATCGGGCGAGTTTCTACTTTCAGATGCAACAGAAATTTTGCGGACTGGTCAATCCGTTCGCGAGATATGGCAGTTTGGAGGTAAGAAACGCTTGAGAAACTCAAAATTTTCGCAGTTCTGATGCTCGAAACGAATAACTAGAACGGCCTAGGGGAAAAGTACGCACACCGTTGTAATCGGGCGAGTTTCTACTTTCAGATGCAACAGAAATTTTGCGGCTTAGTCAATCCGTTCGCGAGATATGGCAGTTTGGAGGTAAGAAACGCTTGAGAAACTCAAAATTTTCGCAGTTCTGATGCTCGACAAGCATAACTAGAACGGTCTAGGGGAAAAGTACGCATACCGTTGTAATCGGGCGAGTTTCTACTTTCAGATGCAACAGAAATTTTGCGGATTGGTCAATCCGTTCGCGAGATATGGCAGTTTGGAGGTAAGAAACGCTTGAGAAACTCAAAATTTTCGCAGTTCTGATGCTCGACAAGCATAACTAGACCGGCCTAGGGGAAAAGCACGCATACCGTTGTAATCGGACGAGTTTCTACTTTCAGATGCAACAGAAATTTTGCGGATTAGTCAATCCGTTCGCGAGATATGGCAGTTTAGAGGTAAGAAACGCTTGAGAAACTCAAAATTTTCGCAGTTCTGATGCTCGACAAGCATAACTAGACCGGCCTAGGGGAAAAGCACGCATACCGTTGTAATCGGGCGAGTTTCTACTTTCAGATGCAACAGAAATTTTGCGGATTAGTCAATCCGTTCGCGAGATATGGCAGTTTGGATGTAAGAAACGCTTGAGAAACTCAACATTTTCGCAGTTCTGATGCTCGAAACGAATAACTAGAACGGCCTAGGGGAAAAGTACGCATACCGTTGTAATCGGGCGACTTTCTACTTTCAGATGCAACAGAAATTTTGCGGATTGGTCAATCCGTTCGCGAGATATGGCAGTTTGGAGGTAAGAAACGGTTGAGAAACTCAAAACTTTCACAGTTCTGATGCTCGACAAGCATAACTAGAACGGTCTAGGGGAAAAGTACGCATACCGTTGTAATCGGGCGAGTTTCTACTTTCAGATGCAACAGAAATTTTGCGGATTGGTCAATCCGTTCGCGAGATATGGCAGTTTGGAGGTAATAAACGCTTGAGAAACTCAAAATTTTCGCAGTTCTGATGCTCGAAACGAATAACTAGAACGGCCTAGGGGAAAAGTACGCATACCGTTGTAATCGGGCGAGTTTCTACTTTCAGATGCAACAGAAATTTTGCGGATTGGTCAATCCGTTCGCCAGATATGGCAGCTTGGAGGTAAGCAACACTTGAGAAACCCAAAATTTTCGCAGTTCTCATGCTCGAAACGAATAACTACAACGTCCTAGGGGAAAAGTACGCATACCGTTGTAATCGGGCGAGTTTCTACTTTCAGACGCAACAGAAATTTTGCAGATTGGTCAATCTGTTCGCGAGATATGGCAGTTTGGAGGTAAGAAACGCTTGAGAAACTCAAAATTTTCGCAGTTCTGATGCTCGACAAGCATAACTAGAACGGTCTAGGGGAAAAGTACGAATACCGTTGTAATCGGGCGAGTTTCTACTTTCCGATGCAACAGAAATTTTGCGGATTGGTCAATCAGTTCGCGAGATATGGCAGTTTGTAGGTAAGAAAGGCTTGAGAAACTCAACATTTTCGCAGTTCTGATGCTCGAAACGAATAACTAGAACGGCCTAGGGGAAAAGTACGCATACCGTTGTAATCGGGCGAGTTTCTACTTTCAGATGCAACAGAAATTTTGCGGATTGGTCAATCCGTTCGCGAGATATGGCAGTTTGGAGGTAAGAAACGCTTGAGAAACTCAAAATTTTCGTAGTTCTGATGCTCGAAACGAATAACTAGAACGGACAAGGGGAAAAGTACGCATACCGTTGTAATCGGGCGAGTTTCTACCTTCAGATGCAACAGAAATTTTGCGGACTGGTCAATCCGTTCGCGAGATATGGCAGTTTGGAGGTAAGAAACGCTTGAGAAACTCAAAATTTTCGCAGTTCTGATGCTCGAAACGAATAACTAGAACGGCCTAGGGGAAAAGCACGCATACCGTTGTAATCGGACGAGTTTCTACTTTCAGATGCAACAGAAATTTTGCGGATTAGTCAATCCGTTCGCGAGATATGGCAGTTTAGAGGTAAGAAACGCTTGAGAAACTCAAAATTTTCGCAGTTCTGATGCTCGACAAGCATAACTAGAACGGCCTAGGGGTAAAGCACGCATACCGTTGTAATCGGGCGAGTTTCTACTTTCAGATACAACAGAAATTTTGCGGATTAGTCAATCCGTTCGCGAGATATGGCAGTTTGGAGGTAAGAAACGCTTGAGGAACTCAAAATTTTCGCAGTTCTGATGCTCGAAACGAATAACTAGAACGGACTAGGGGAAAAGTACTTATACCGTTGTAATCGGGCGAGTTTCTACTTTCAGATGCAACAGAAATTTTGCGGACTGGTCAATCCGTTCGCGAGATATGGCAGTTTGGAGGTAAGAAACGCTTGAGAAACTCAAAATTTTCGCAGTTCTGATGCTCGAAACGAATAACTAGAACGGCCTAGGGGAAAAGTACGCACACCGTTGTAATCGGGCGAGTTTCTACTTTCAGATGCAACAGAAATTTTGCGGCTTAGTCAATCCGTTCGCGAGATATGGCAGTTTGGAGGTAAGAAACGCTTGAGAAACTCAAAATTTTCGCAGTTCTGATGCTCGACAAGCATAACTAGAACGGTCTAGGGGAAAAGTACGCATACCGTTGTAATCGGGCGAGTTTCTACTTTCAGATGCAACAGAAATTTTGCGGATTGGTCAATCCGTTCGCGAGATATGGCAGTTTTGATGTAAGAAACGCTTGAGAAACTCAAAATTTTCGCAGTTCTGATGCTCGAAACGAATAACTAGAACGGTCTAGGGGAAAAATACTGATACCGTTGTAATGGGGCTAGTTTCTACTTTCAGATGCAACAGAAACTTTGCGGATTTGTCAATCCGTTCGCGAGATATGGCTGTTTTGAGGTAAGAAACGCTTGAGAAACTCAAAATTTTCGCAGTTCTGATGCTCGAAACGAATAACTAGAACGGCCTAGGGAAAAGCACGCATACCGTTGTAATCGGGCGAGTTTCTACTTTCAGATACAACAGAAATTTTGCGGATTAGTCAATCCGTTCGCGAGATATGGCAGTTTGGAGGTAAGAAACGCTAGAGGAACTCAAAATTTTCGCAGTTCTGATGCTCGAAACGAATAACTAGAACGGTCTAGGGGAAAACTACTGATACCGTTGTAATGGGGCTAGTTTCTACTTTCAGATGCAACAGAAACTTTGCGGATTTGTCAATCCGTTCGCGAGATATGGCTGTTTTGAGGTAAGAAACGCTTGAGAAACTCAAAATTTTCGCAGTTCTGATGCTCGAAACGAATAACTAGAACGGCCTAGGGGAAAAGCACGCATACCGTTGTAATCGGGCGAGTTTCTACTTTCAGATGCAACCGAAATTTTGCGGATTAGTCAATCCGTTCGCGAGATATGGCAGTATAGAGGTAAGAAACGCTTGAGAAACTCAAAATTTTCGCAGTTCTGATGCTCGACAAGCATAACTAGAACGGTCTAGGGGAAAAGTACGCATACCGTTGTAATCGGGCGAGTTTCTACTTTCAGATGCAACAGAAATTTTGCGGATTGGTCAATCCGTTCGCGAGATATGGCAGTTTGGAGGTAATAAACGCCTGAGAAACTCAAAATTTTCGCAGTTCTGATGCTCGAAACGAATAACTAGAACGGCCTAGGGGAAAAGCACGCATACCGTTGTAATCGGGCGAGTTTCTACTTTCAGATGCAACAGAAATTTTGCGGATTAGTCAATCCGTTCGCGAGATATGGCAGTTTGGAGGTAATAAACGCTTGAGAAACTCAAAATTTTCGCAGTTCTGATGCTCGAAACGAATAACTAGAACGGCCTAGGGGAAAAGTACGCATACCGTTGTAATCGGGCGAGTTTCTACTTTCAGATGCAACAGAAATTTTGCGGATTGGTCAATCCGTTCGCGAGATATGGCAGTTTGGAGGTAAGAAACGCTTGAGAAACTCAAAATTCTCGCAGTTCTGATGCTCGAAACGAATAACTAGAACGGCCTAGGGGAAAAGCACGCATACCGTTGTAATCGGGCGAGTTTCTACTTTCCGATGCAACAGAAATTTTGCGGATTGGTCAATACGTTCGCGAGATATGGCAGTTTGGATGTAAGAAACGCTTGAGAAACTCAACATTTTCGCAGTTCTGATGCTCGAAACGAATAACTAGAACGGCCTAGGGGAAAAGTACGCATACCGTTGTAATCGGGCGACTGTCTACTTTCAGATGTAACAGAAATTTTGCGGATTGGTCAATCCGTTCGCGAGATATGGCAGTTTTGAGGTAAGAAACGGTTGAGAAACTCAAAACTTTCACAGTTCTGATGCTCGACAAGCATAACTAGAACGGTCTAGGGGAAAAGTACGCATACCGTTGTAATCGGGCGAGTTTCTACTTTCAGATGCAACAGAAATTTTGCGGATTGGTCAATCCGTTCGCGAGATATGGCAGTTTGGAGGTAAGAAACGCTTGAGAAACTCAAAATTTTCGCAGTTCGGATGCTCGAAACGAATAACAAGAACGGCCTAGGGGAAAAGCACGCATACCGTTGTAATCGGGCGAGTTTCTACTTTCAGATGCAACAGAAATTTTGCGGATTAGTCAATCCGTTCGCGAGATATGGCAGTTTGGAGGTAATAAACGCTTGAGAAACTCAAAATTTTCGCAGTTCTGATGCTCGAAACGAATAACTAGAACGGCCTAGGGGAAAAGTACGCATACCGTTGTAATCGGGCGAGTTTCTGCTTTCAGATGCAACAGAAATTTTGCGGATTGGTCAATCCGTTCGCGAGATATGGCAGTTTGGAGGTAAGAAACGCTTGAGAAACTCAAAATTCTCGCAGTTCTGATGCTCGAAACGAATAACTAGAACGGCCTAGGGGAAAAGCACGCATACCGTTGTAATCGGGCGAGTTTCTACTTTCAGATGCAACAGAAATTTTGCGGACTGGTCAATCCGTTCGCGAGATATGGCAGTTTGGAGGTAAGAAACGCTTGAGAAACTCAAAATTTTCGCAGTTCTGATGCTCGAAACGAATAACTAGAACGGCCTAGGGGAAAAGCACGCACACCGTTGTAATCGGGCGAGTTTCTACTTTTAGATGCAACAGAAATTTTGCGGATTAGTCAATCCGTTCGCGAGATATGGCAGTTTAGAGGTAAGAAACGCTTGAGAAACTCAAAATTTTTGCAGTTCTGATGCTCGACAAGCATAACTAGAACGGTCCAGGGGAAAAGTACGCATACCGTTGTAATCGGGCGAGTTTCTACTTTCCGATGCAACGGAAATTTTGCGGATTGTTCAATCCGTTCGCGAGATATGGCAGTTTGGAGGTAAGGAACGCTTGAGAAACTCAAAATTTTCGCAGTTCTGATGCTCGAAACGAATAACTAGAACGGACTAGGGGAAAAGTACGCATACCGTTGTAATCGGGCGAGTTTCTACTTTCAGATGCAACAGAAATTTTGCGGATTGGTCAATCAGTTCGCGAGATATGGCAGTTTGGAGGTAAGAAACGCTTGAGAAACTCAAAATTTTCGCAGTTCTGATGCTCGAAACGAATAACTAGAACGGCCTAGGGGAAAAGTACGCATACCGTTGTAATCGGGCGAGTTTCTACTTTCAGATGCAACAGAAATTTTGCGGATTAGTCAATCCGTTCGCGAGATATGGCAGTTTAGAGGTAAGAAACGCTTGAGAAACTCAAAATTTTCGCAGTTCTGATGCTCGACAAGCATAACTAGAACGGTCTAGGGGAAAAGTACGCATACCGTTGTAATCGGGCGAGTTTCTACTTTCAGATGCAACAGAAATTTTGCGGATTGGTCAATCCGTTCGCGAGATATGGCAGTTTGGAGGTAAGAAACGCTTGAGAAACTCAAAATTTTCGCAGTTCTGATGCTCGACAAGCATAACTAGAACGGTCTAGGGGAAAAGTACGCATACCGTTGTAATCGGGCGAGTTTCTACTTTCCGATGCAACAGAAATTTTGCGGATTGGTCAATACGTTCGCGAAATATGGCAGTTTGGATGTAAGAAACGCTTGAGAAACTCAACATTTTCGCAGTTCTGATGCTCGAAACGAATAACTAGAACGGCCTAGGGGAAAAGTACGCATACCGTTGTAATCGGGCGACTGTCTACTTTCAGATGCAACAGAAATTTTGCGGATTGGTCAATCCGTTCGCGAGATATGGCAGTTTGGAGGTAAGAAACGGTTGAGAAACTCAAAACTTTCACAGTTCTGATGCTCGACAAGCATAACTAGAACGGTCTAGGGGAAAAGTACGCATACCGTTGTAATCGGGCGAGTTTCTACTTTCAGATGCAACAGAAATTTTGCGGATTGGTCAATCCGTTCGCGAGATATGGCAGTTTGGAGGTAAGAAACGCTTGAGAAACTCAAAATTCTCGCAGTTCTGATGCTCGAAACGAATAACTAGAACGGTCTAGGGGAAAAGCACGCATACCGTTGTAATCGGGCGAGTTTCTACTTTCAGATGCAACAGAAATTTTGCGGACTGGTCAATCCGTTCGCGAGATATGGCAGTTTGGAGGTAAGAAACGCTTGAGAAACTCAAAATTTTCGCAGTTCTGATGCTCGAAACGAATAACTAGAACGGCCTAGGGGAAAAGCACGCACACCGTTGTAATCGGGCGAGTTTCTACTTTCAGATGCAACAGAAATTTTGCGGATTAGTCAATCCGTTCGCGAGATATGGCAGTTTAGAGGTAAGAAACGCTTGAGAAACTCAAAATTTTCGCAGTTCTGATGCTCGACAAGCATAACTAGAACGGTCTAGGGGAAAAGTACGCATACCGTTGTAATCGGGCGAGTTTCTACTTTCAGATGCAACAGAAATTTTGCGGATTGGTCAATCCGTTCGCGAGATATGGCAGTTTGGAGGTAATAAACGCTTGAGAAACTCAAAATTTTCGCAGTTCTGATGCTCGAAACGAATAACTAGAACGGCCTAGGGGAAAAGTACGCACACCGTTGTAATCGGGCGAGTTTCTACTTTCAGATGCAACAGAAATTTTGCGGATTGGTCAATCCGTTCGCGAGATATGGCAGTTTGGAGGTAAGCAACGCTTGAGAAACCCAAAATTTTCGCAGTTCTCATGCTCGAAACGAATAACTACAACGGCCTAGGGGAAAAGTACGCATACCGTTGTAATCGGGCGAGTTTCTACTTTCAGATGCAACAAAAATTTTGCGGATTGGTCAATCCGTTCGCGAGATATGGCAGTTTGGAGGTAAGAAACGCTTGAGAAACTCAAAATTTTCGCAGTTCTGATGCTCGACAAGCATAACTAGAACGGTCTAGGGGAAAAGTACGCATACCGTTGTAATCGGGCGAGTTTCTACTTTCCGATGCAACGGAAATTTTGCGGAATGTTCAATCCGTTCGCGAGATATGGCAGTTTGGAGGTAAGGAACGCTTGAGAAACTCAAAATTTTCGCAGTTCTGATGCTCGAAACGAATAACTAGAACGGACTAGGGGAAAAGTACGCATACCGTTGTAATCGGGCGAGTTTCTACTTTCAGATGCAACAGAAATTTTGCGGATTGGTCAATCAGTTCGCGAGATATGGCAGTTTGGAGGTAAGAAACGCTTGAGAAACTCAAAATTTTCGCAGTTCTGATGCTCGAAACGAATAACTAGAACGGCCTAGGGGAAAAGCACGCATACCGTTGTAATCGGGCGAGTTTCTACTTTCAGATGCAACAGAAATTTTGCGGATTAGTCAATCCGTTCGCGAGATATGGCAGTTTAGAGGTAAGAAACGCTTGAGAAACTCAAAATTTTCGCAGTTCTGATGCTCGACAAGCATAACTAGAACGGTCTAGGGGAAAAGTACGCATACCGTTGTAATCGGGCGAGTTTCTACTTTCAGATGCAACAGAAATTTTGCGGATTGGTCAATGCGTTCGCGAGATATGGCAGTTTGGAGGTAAGAAACGCTTGAGAAACTCAAAATTTTCGCAGTTCTGATGCTCGACAAGCATAACTAGAACGGTCTAGGGGAAAAGTACGCATACCGTTGTAATCGGGCGAGTTTCTACTTTCCGATGCAACAGAAATTTTGCGGATTGGTCAATACGTTCGCGAGATATGGCAGTTTGGATGTAAGAAACGCTTGAGAAACTCAACATTTTCGCAGTTCTGATGCTCGAAACGAATAACTAGAACGGCCTAGGGGAAAAGTACGCATACCGTTGTAATCGGGCGACTGTCTACTTTCAGATGCAACAGAAATTTTGCGGATTGGTCAATCCGTTCGCGAGATATGGCAGTTTGGAGGTAAGAAACGGTTGAGAAACTCAAAACTTTCACAGTTCTGATGCTCGACAAGCATAACTAGAACGGTCTAGGGGAAAAGTACGCATACCGTTGTAATCGGGCGAGTTTCTACTTTCAGATGCAACAGAAATTTTGCGGATTGGTCAATCCGTTCGCGAGATATGGCAGTTTGGAGGTAAGAAACGCTTGAGAAACTCAAAATTTTCACAGTTCTGATGCTCGACAAGCATAACTAGAACGGTCTAGGGGAAAAGTACGCATACCGTTGTAATCGGGCGAGTTTCTACTTTCCGATGCAACAGAAATTTTGCGGATTGGTCAATACGTTCGCGAGATATGGCAGTTTGGATGTAAGAAACGCTTGAGAAACTCAAAACTTTCACAGTTCTGATGCTCGACAAGCATAACTAGAACGGTCTAGGGGAAAAGTACGCATACCGTTGTAATCGGGCGAGTTTCTACTTTCAGATGCAACAGAAATTTTGCGGATTGGTCAATCCGTTCGCGAGATATGGCAGTTTGGAGGTAAGAAACGCTTGAGAAACTCATAATTTTCGCAGTTCTGATGCTCGAAACGAATAACAAGAACGGCCTAGGGGAAGAGCACGCATACCGTTGTAATCGGGCGAGTTTCTACTTTCAGATGCAACAGAAATTTTGCGGATTAGTCAATCCGTTCGCGAGATATGGCAGTTTGGAGGTAATAAACGCTTGAGAAACTCAAAATTTTCGCAGTTCTGATGCTCGAAACGAATAACTAGAACGGCCTAGGGGAAAAGTACGCATACCGTTGTAATCGGGCGAGTTTCTACTTTCAGATGCAACAGAAATTTTGCGGATTGGTCAATCCGTTCGCGAGATATGGCAGTTTGGAGGTAAGAAACGCTTGAGAAACTCAAAATTCTCGCAATTCTGATGCTCGAAACGAATAACTAGAACGGCCTAGGGGAAAAGCACGCATACCGTTGTAATCGGGCGAGTTTCTACTTTCAGATGCAACAGAAATTTTGCGGACTGGTCAATCCGTTCGCGAGATATGGCAGTTTGGAGGTAAGAAACGCTTGAGAAACTCAAAATTTTCGCAGTTCTGATGCTCGAAACGAATAACTAGAACGGCCTAGGGGAAAAGCACGCACACCGTTGTAATCGGGCGAGTTTCTACTTTCAGATGCAACAGAAATTTTGCGGTTTAGTCAATCCGTTCGCGAGATATGGCAGTTTAGAGGTAAGAAACGCTTGAGAAACTCAAAATTTTCGCAGTTCTGATGCTCGACAAGCATAACTAGAACGGTCTAGGGGAAAAGTACGCATACCGTTGTAATCGGGCGAGTTTCTACTTTCAGATGCAACAGAAATTTTGCGGATTGGTCAATCCGTTCGCGAGATATGGCAGTTTGGAGGTAATAAACGCTTGAGAAACTCAAAATTTTCGCAGTTCTGATGCTCGAAACGAATAACTAGAACGGCCTAGGGGAAAAGTACGCACACCGTTGTAATCGGGCGAGTTTCTTCTTTCAGATGCAACAGAAACTTTGCGGATTTGTCAATCCGTTCGCGAGATATGGCTGTTTTGAGGTAAGAAACGCTTGAGAAACTCAAAATTTTCGCAGTTCTGATGCTCGAAACGAATAACTAGAACGGCCTAGGGGAAAAGCACGCATACCGTTGTAATCGGGCGAGTTTCTACTTTCAGATACAACAGAAATTTTGCGGATTAGTCAATCCGTTCGCGAGATATGGCAGTTTGGAGGTAAGAAACGCTAGAGGAACTCAAAATTTTCGCAGTTCTGATGCTCGAAACGAATAACTAGAACGGTCTAGGGGAAAACTACTGATACCGTTGTAATGGGGCTAGTTTCTACTTTCAGATGCAACAGAAACTTTGCGGATTTGTCAATCCGTTCGCGAGATATGGCTGTTTTGAGGTAAGAAACGCTTGAGAAGCTCAAAATTTTCGCAGTTCTGATGCTCGAAACGAATAACTAGAACGGCCCTAGGGGAAAAGCACGCATACCGTTGTAATCGGGCGAGTTTCTACTTTCAGATGCAACCGAAATTTTGCGGATTAGTCAATCCGTTCGCGAGATATGGCAGTTTAGAGGTAAGAAACGCTTGAGAAACTCAAAATTTTCGCAGTTCTGATGCTCGACAAGCATAACTAGAACGGTCTAGGGGAAAAGTACGCATACCGTTGTAATCGGGCGAGTTTCTACTTTCAGATGCAACAGAAATTTTGCGGATTGGTCAATCCGTTCGCGAGATATAGCAGTTTGGAGGTAATAAACGCCTGAGAAACTCAAATTTTCGCAGTTCTGATGCTCGAAACGAATAACTAGAACGGCCTAGGGGAAAAGCACGCATACCGTTGTAATCGGGCGAGTTTCTACTTTCAGATGCAACAGAAATTTTGCGGATTAGTCAATCCGTTCGCGAGATATGGCAGTTTGGAGGTAATAAACGCTTGAGAAACTCAAAATTTTCGCAGTTCTGATGCTCGAAACGAATAACTAGAACGGCCTAGGGGAAAAGTACGCATACCGTTGTAATCGGGCGAGTTTCTACTTTCAGATGCAACAGAAATTTTGCGGATTGGTCAATCCGTTCGCGAGATATGGCAGTTTGGAGGTAAGAAACGCTTGAGAAACTCAAAATTCTCGCAGTTCTGATGCTCGAAACGAATAACTAGAACGGCCTAGGGGAAAAGCACGCATACCGTTGTAATCGGGCGAGTTTCTACTTTCGGATGCAACAGAAATTTTGCGGACTGGTCAATCCGTTCGCGAGATATGGCAGTTTGGAGGTAAGAAAACGCTTGAGAAACTCAAAATTTTCGCAGTTCTGATGCTCGACAAGCATAACTAGAACGGTCTAGGGGAAAAGTACGCATACCGTTGTAATCGGGCGAGTTTCTACTTTCCGATGCAACAGAAATTTTGCGGATTGGTCAATACGTTCGCGAGATATGGCAGTTTGGATGTAAGAAACGCTTGAGAAACTCAACATTTTCGCAGTTCTGATGCTCGAAACGAATAACTAGAACGGCCTAGGGGAAAAGTACGCATACCGTTGTAATCGGGCGACTGTCTACATTCAGATGCAACAGAAATTTTGCGGATTGGTCAATCCGTTCGCGAGATATGGCAGTTTTGAGGTAAGAAACGGTTGAGAAACTCAAAACTTTCACAGTTCTGATGCTCGACAAGCATAACTAGAACGGTCTAGGGGAAAAGTACGCATACCGTTGTAATCGGGCGAGTTTCTACTTTCAGATGCAACAGAAATTTTGCGGATTGGTCAATCCGTTCGCGAGATATGGCAGTTTGGAGGTAAGAAACGCTTGAGAAACTCAAAATTTTCGCAGTTCTGATGCTCGAAACGAATAACAAGAACGGCCTAGGGGAAAAGCACGCATACCGTTGTAATCGGGCGAGTTTCTACTTTCAGATGCAACAGAAATTTTGCGGATTAGTCAATCCGTTCGCGAGATATGGCAGTTTGGAGGTAATAAACGCTTGAGAAACTCAAAATTTTCGCAATTCTGATGCTCGAAACGAATAACTAGAACGGCCTAGGGGAAAAGTACGCATACCGTTGTAATCGGGCGAGTTTCTACTTTCAGATGCAACAGAAATTTTGCGGATTGGTCAATCCGTTCGCGAGATATGGCAGTTTGGAGGTAAGAAACGCTTGAGAAACTCAAAATTTTCGCAGTTCTGATGCTCGAAACGAATAACTAGAACGGCCTAGGGGAAAAGCACGCACACCGTTGTAATCGGGCGAGTTTCTACTTTTAGATGCAACAGAAATTTTGCGGATTAGTCAATCCGTTCGCGAGATATGGCAGTTTAGAGGTAAGAAACGCTTGAGAAACTCAAAATTTTTGCAGTTCTGATGCTCGACAAGCATAACTAGAACGGTCTAGGGGAAAAGTACGCATACCGTTGTAATCGGGCGAGTTTCTACTTTCAGATGCAACAGAAATTTTGCGGATTGGTCAATCCGTTCGCGAGATATGGCAGTTTGGAGGTAATAAACGCTTGAGAAACTCAAAATTTTCGCAGTTCTCATGCTCGAAACGAATAACTACAACGGCCTAGGGGAAAAGTACGCATACCGTTGTAATCGGGCGAGTTTCTACTTTCAGATGCAACAGAAATTTTGCGGATTGGTCAATCCGTTCGCGAGATATGGCAGTTTGGAGGTAATAAACGCTTGAGAAACTCAAAATTTTCGCAGTTCTCATGCTCGAAACGAATAACTACAACGGCCTAGGGGAAAAGTACGCATACCGTTGTAATCGGGCGAGTTTCTACTTTCAGATGCAACAAAAATTTTGCGGATTGGTCAATCCGTTCGCGAGATATGGCAGTTTGGAGGTAAGCAACGCTTGAGAAACCCAAAATTTTCGCAGTTCTGATGCTCGACAAGCATAACTAGAACGGTCCAGGGGAAAAGTACGCATACCGTTGTAATCGGGCGAGTTTCTACTTTCCGATGCAACGGAAATTTTGCGGATTGTTCAATCCGTTCGCGAGATATGGCAGTTTGGAGGTAAGGAACGCTTGAGAAACTCAAAATTTTCGCAGTTCTGATGCTCGAAACGAATAACTAGAACGGACTAGGGGAAAAGTACGCATACCGTTGTAATCGGGCGAGTTTCTACTTTCAGATGCAACAGAAATTTTGCGGATTGGTCAATCAGTTCGCGAGATATGGCAGTTTGGAGGTAAGAAACGCTTGAGAAACTCAAAATTTTCGCAGTTCTGATGCTCGAAACGAATAACTAGAACGGCCTAGGGGAAAAGCACGCATACCGTTGTAATCGGGCGAGTTTCTACTTTCAGATGCAACAGAAATTTTGCGGATTAGTCAATCCGTTCGCGAGATATGGCAGTTTAGAGGTAAGAAACGCTTGAGAAACTCAAAATTTTCGCAGTTCTGATGCTCGACAAGCATAACTAGAACGGTCTAGGGGAAAAGTACGCATACCGTTGTAATCGGGCGAGTTTCTACTTTCAGATGCAACAGAAATTTTGCGGATTGGTCAATCCGTTCGCGAGATATGGCAGTTTGGAGGTAAGAAACGCTTGAGAAACTCAAAATTTTCGCAGTTCTGATGCTCGACAAGCATAACTAGAACGGTCTAGGGGAAAAGTACGCATACCGTTGTAATCGGGCGAGTTTCTACTTTCCGATGCAACAGAAATTTTGCGGATTGGTCAATACGTTCGCGAGATATGGCAGTTTGGATGTAAGAAACGCTTGAGAAACTCAACATTTTCGCAGTTCTGATGCTCGAAACGAATAACTAGAACGGCCTAGGGGAAAAGTACGCATACCGTTGGAATCGGGCGACTGTCTACTTTCAGATGCAACAGAAATTTTGCGGATTGGTCAATCCGTTCGCGAGATATGGCAGTTTGGAGGTAAGAAACGGTTGAGAAACTCAAAACTTTCACAGTTCTGATGCTCGACAAGCATAACTAGAACGGTCTAGGGGAAAAGTACGCATACCGTTGTAATCGGGCGAGTTTCTACTTTCAGATGCAACAGAAATTTTGCGGATTGGTCAATCCGTTCGCGAGATATGGCAGTTTGGAGGTAAGAAACGCTTGAGAAACTCAAAATTCTCGCAGTTCTGATGCTCGAAACGAATAACTAGAACGGTCTAGGGGAAAAGCACGCATACCGTTGTAATCGGGCGAGTTTCTACTTTCAGATGCAACAGAAATTTTGCGGACTGGTCAATCCGTTCGCGAGATATGGCAGTTTGGAGGTAAGAAACGCTTGAGAAACTCAAAATTTTCGCAGTTCTGATGCTCGAAACGAATAACTAGAACGGCCTAGGGGAAAAGCACGCACACCGTTGTAATCGGGCGAGTTTCTACTTTCAGATGCAACAGAAATTTTGCGGATTAGTCAATCCGTTCGCGAGATATGGCAGTTTAGAGGTAAGAAACGCTTGAGAAACTCAAAATTTTCGCAGTTCTGATGCTCGACAAGCATAACTAGAACGGTCTAGGGGAAAAGTACGCATACCGTTGTAATCGGGCGAGTTTCTACTTTCAGATGCAACAGAAATTTTGCGGATTGGTCAATCCGTTCGCGAGATATGGCAGTTTGGAGGTAATAAACGCTTGAGAAACTCAAAATTTTCGCAGTTCTGATGCTCGAAACGAATAACTAGAACGGCCTAGGGGAAAAGTACGCACACCGTTGTAATCGGGCGAGTTTCTACTTTCAGATGCAACAGAAATTTTGCGGATTGGTCAATCCGTTCGCGAGATATGGCAGTTTGGAGGTAAGCAACGCTTGAGAAACCCAAAATTTTCGCAGTTCTCATGCTCGAAACGAATAACTACAACGGCCTAGGGGAAAAGTACGCATACCGTTGTAATCGGGCGAGTTTCTACTTTCAGTTGCAACAAAAATTTTGCGGATTGGTCAATCCGTTCGCGAGATATGGCAGTTTGGAGGTAAGAAACGCTTGAGAAACTCAAAATTTTCGCAGTTCTGATGCTCGACAAGCATAACTAGAACGGTCTAGGGGAAAAGTACGCATACCGTTGTAATCGGGCGAGTTTCTACTTTCCGATGCAACGGAAATTTTGCGGAATGTTCAATCCGTTCGCGAGATATGGCAGTTTGGAGGTAAGGAACGCTTGAGAAACTCAAAATTTTCGCAGTTCTGATGCTCGAAACGAATAACTAGAACGGACTAGGGGAAAAGTACGCATACCGTTGTAATCGGGCGAGTTTCTACTTTCAGATGCAACAGAAATTTTGCGGATTGGTCAATCAGTTCGCGAGATATGGCAGTTTGGAGGTAAGAAACGCTTGAGAAACTCAAAATTTTCGCAGTTCTGATGCTCGAAACGAATAACTAGAACGGCCTAGGGGAAAAGCACGCATACCGTTGTAATCGGGCGAGTTTCTACTTTCAGATGCAACAGAAATTTTGCGGATTAGTCAATCCGTTCGCGAGATATGGCAGTTTAGAGGTAAGAAACGCTTGAGAAACTCAAAATTTTCGCAGTTCTGATGCTCGACAAGCATAACTAGAACGGTCTAGGGGAAAAGTACGCATACCGTTGTAATCGGGCGAGTTTCTACTTTCAGATGCAACAGAAATTTTGCGGATTGGTCAATGCGTTCGCGAGATATGGCAGTTTGGAGGTAAGAAACGCTTGAGAAACTCAAAATTTTCGCAGTTCTGATGCTCGACAAGCATAACTAGAACGGTCTAGGGGAAAAGTACGCATACCGTTGTAATCGGGCGAGTTTCTACTTTCCGATGCAACAGAAATTTTGCGGATTGGTCAATACGTTCGCGAGATATGGCAGTTTGGATGTAAGAAACGCTTGAGAAACTCAACATTTTCGCAGTTCTGATGCTCGAAACGAATAACTAGAACGGCCTAGGGGAAAAGTACGCATACCGTTGTAATCGGGCGACTGTCTACTTTCAGATGCAACAGAAATTTTGCGGATTGGTCAATCCGTTCGCGAGATATGGCAGTTTGGAGGTAAGAAACGGTTGAGAAACTCAAAACTTTCACAGTTCTGATGCTCGACAAGCATAACTAGAACGGTCTAGGGGAAAAGTACGCATACCGTTGTAATCGGGCGAGTTTCTACTTTCAGATGCAACAGAAATTTTGCGGATTGGTCAATCCGTTCGCGAGATATGGCAGTTTGGAGGTAAGAAACGCTTGAGAAACTCAAAATTTTCGCAGTTCTGATGCTCGACAAGCATAACTAGAACGGTCTAGGGGAAAAGTACGCATACCGTTGTAATCGGGCGAGTTTCTACTTTCCGATGCAACAGAAATTTTGCGGATTGGTCAATACGTTCGCGAGATATGGCAGTTTGGATGTAAGAAACGCTTGAGAAACTCAACATTTTCGCAGTTCTGATGCTCGAAACGAATAACTAGAACGGCCTAGGGGAAAAGTACGCATACCGTTGTAATCGGGCGACTGTCTACTTTCAGATGCAACAGAAATTTTGCGGATTGGTCAATCCGTTCGCGAGATATGGCAGTTTGGAGGTAAGAAACGGTTGAGAAACTCAAAACTTTCACAGTTCTGATGCTCGACAAGCATAACTAGAACGGTCTAGGGGAAAAGTACGCATACCGTTGTAATCGGGCGAGTTTCTACTTTCAGATGCAACAGAAATTTTGCGGATTGGTCAATCCGTTCGCGAGATATGGCAGTTTGGAGGTAAGAAACGCTTGAGAAACTCAAAACTTTCACAGTTCTGATGCTCGACAAGCATAACTAGAACGGTCTAGGGGAAAAGTACGCATACCGTTGTAATCGGGCGAGTTTCTACTTTCAGATGCAACAGAAATTTTGCGGATTGGTCAATCCGTTCGCGAGATATGGCAGTTTGGAGGTAAGAAACGCTTGAGAAACTCATAATTTTCGCAGTTCTGATGCTCGAAACGAATAACAAGAACGGCCTAGGGGAAGAGCACGCATACCGTTGTAATCGGGCGAGTTTCTACTTTCAGATGCAACAGAAATTTTGCGGATTAGTCAATCCGTTCGCGAGATATGGCAGTTTGGAGGTAATAAACGCTTGAGAAACTCAAAATTTTCGCAGTTCTGATGCTCGAAACGAATAACTAGAACGGCCTAGGGGAAAAGTACGCATACCGTTGTAATCGGGCGAGTTTCTACTTTCAGATGCAACAGAAATTTTGCGGATTGGTCAATCCGTTCGCGAGATATGGCAGTTTGGAGGTAAGAAACGCTTGAGAAACTCAAAATTCTCGCAATTCTGATGCTCGAAACGAATAACTAGAACGGCCTAGGGGAAAAGCACGCATACCGTTGTAATCGGGCGAGTTTCTACTTTCAGATGCAACAGAAATTTTGCGGACTGGTCAATCCGTTCGCGAGATATGGCAGTTTGGAGGTAAGAAACGCTTGAGAAACTCAAAATTTTCGCAGTTCTGATGCTCGAAACGAATAACTAGAACGGCCTAGGGGAAAAGCACGCACACCGTTGTAATCGGGCGAGTTTCTACTTTCAGATGCAACAGAAATTTTGCGGATTAGTCAATCCGTTCGCGAGATATGGCAGTTTAGAGGTAAGAAACGCTTGAGAAACTCAAAATTTTCGCAGTTCTGATGCTCGACAAGCATAACTAGAACGGTCTAGGGGAAAAGTACGCATACCGTTGTAATCGGGCGAGTTTCTACTTTCAGATGCAACAGAAATTTTGCGGATTGGTCAATCCGTTCGCGAGATATGGCAGTTTGGAGGTAATAAACGCTTGAGAAACTCAAAATTTTCGCAGTTCTGATGCTCGAAACGAATAACTAGAACGGCCTAGGGGAAAAGTACGCACACCGTTGTAATCGGGCGAGTTTCTTCTTTCAGATGCAACAGAAACTTTGCGGATTTGTCAATCCGTTCGCGAGATATGGCTGTTTTGAGGTAAGAAACGCTTGAGAAACTCAAAATTTTCGCAGTTCTGATGCTCGAAACGAATAACTAGAACGGCCTAGGGGAAAAGCACGCATACCGTTGTAATCGGGCGAGTTTCTACTTTCAGATACAACAGAAATTTTGCGGATTAGTCAATCCGTTCGCGAGATATAGCAGTTTGGAGGTAAGAAACGCTAGAGGAACTCAAAATTTTCGCAGTTCTGATGCTCGAAACGAATAACTAGAACGGTCTAGGGGAAAACTACTGATACCGTTGTAATGGGGCTAGTTTCTACTTTCAGATGCAACAGAAACTTTGCGGATTTGTCAATCCGTTCGCGAGATATGGCTGTTTTGAGGTAAGAAACGCTTGAGAAACTCAAAATTTTCGCAGTTCTGATGCTCGAAACGAATAACTAGAACGGCCTAGGGGAAAAGCACGCATACCGTTGTAATCGGGCGAGTTTCTACTTTCAGATGCAACCGAAATTTTGCGGATTAGTCAATCCGTTCGCGAGATATGGCAGTTTAGAGGTAAGAAACGCTTGAGAAACTCAAAATTTTCGCAGTTCTGATGCTCGACAAGCATAACTAGAACGGTCTAGGGGAAAAGTACGCATACCGTTGTAATCGGGCGAGTTTCTACTTTCAGATGCAACAGAAATTTTGCGGATTGGTCAATCCGTTCGCGAGATATAGCAGTTTGGAGGTAATAAACGCCTGAGAAACTCAAAATTTTCGCAGTTCTGATGCTCGAAACGAATAACTAGAACGGCCTAGGGGAAAAGCACGCATACCGTTGTAATCGGGCGAGTTTCTACTTTCAGATGCAACAGAAATTTTGCGGATTAGTCAATCCGTTCGCGAGATATGGCAGTTTGGAGGTAATAAACGCTTGAGAAACTCAAAATTTTCGCAGTTCTGATGCTCGAAACGAATAACTAGAACGGCCTAGGGGAAAAGTACGCATACCGTTGTAATCGGGCGAGTTTCTACTTTCAGATGCAACAGAAATTTTGCGGATTGGTCAATCCGTTCGCGAGATATGGCAGTTTGGAGGTAAGAAACGCTTGAGAAACTCAAAATTCTCGCAGTTCTGATGCTCGAAACGAATAACTAGAACGGCCTAGGGGAAAAGCACGCATACCGTTGTAATCGGGCGAGTTTCTACTTTCGGATGCAACAGAAATTTTGCGGACTGGTCAATCCGTTCGCGAGATATGGCAGTTTGGAGGTAAGAAACGCTTGAGAAACTCAAAATTTTCGCAGTTCTGATGCTCGACAAGCATAACTAGAACGGTCCAGGGGAAAAGTACGCATACCGTTGTAATCGGGCGAGTTTCTACTTTCCGATGCAACGGAAATTTTGCGGATTGTTCAATCCGTTCGCGAGATATGGCAGTTTGGAGGTAAGGAACGCTTGAGAAACTCAAAATTTTCGCAGTTCTGATGCTCGAAACGAATAACTAGAACGGACTAGGGGAAAAGTACGCATACCGTTGTAATCGGGCGAGTTTCTACTTTCAGATGCAACAGAAATTTTGCGGATTGGTCAATCAGTTCGCGAGATATGGCAGTTTGGAGGTAAGAAACGCTTGAGAAACTCAAAATTTTCGCAGTTCTGATGCTCGAAACGAATAACTAGAACGGCCTAGGGGAAAAGTACGCATACCGTTGTAATCGGGCGAGTTTCTACTTTCAGATGCAACAGAAATTTTGCGGATTGGTCAATCCGTTCTCGAGATATGGCAGTTTGGAGGTAAGAAACGCTTGAGAAACTCAAAATTCTCGCAGTTCTGATGCTCGAAACGAATAACTAGAACGGCCTAGGGGAAAAGCACGCATACCGTTGTAATCGGGCGAGTTTCTACTTTCGGATGCAACAGAAATTTTGCGGACTGGTCAATCCGTTCGCGAGATATGGCAGTTTGGAGGTAAGAAACGCTTGAGAAACTCAAAATTTTCGCAGTTCTGATGCTCGACAAGCATAACTAGAACGGTCTAGGGGAAAAGTACGCATACCGTTGTAATCGGGCGAGTTTCTACTTTCAGATGCAACAGAAATTTTGCGGATTGGTCAATCCGTTCGCGAGATATGGCAGTTTGGAGGTAAGAAACGCTTGAGAAACTCATAATTTTCGCAGTTCTGATGCTCGAAACGAATAACAAGAACGGCCTAGGGGAAGAGCACGCATACCGTTGTAATCGGGCGAGTTTCTACTTTCAGATGCAACAGAAATTTTGCGGATTGGTCAATCCGTTCGCGAGATATGGCAGTTTGGAGGTAAGGAACGCTTGAGAAACTCAAAATTTTCGCAGTTCTGATGCTCGAAACGAATAACTAGAACGGACTAGGGGAAAAGTACGCATACCGTTGTAATCGGGCGAGTTTCTACTTTCAGATGCAACAGAAATTTTGCGGACTGGTCAATCCGTTCGCGAGATATGGCAGTTTGGAGGTAATAAACGCTTGAGAAACTCAAAATTTTCGCAGTTCTCATGCTCGAAACGAATAACTACAACGGCCTAGGGGAAAAGTACGCATACCGTTGTAATCGGGCGAGTTTCTACTTTCAGATGCAACAAAAATTTTGCGGATTGGTCAATCCGTTCGCGAGATATGGCAGTTTGGAGGTAAGCAACGCTTGAGAAACCCAAAATTTTCGCAGTTCTGATGCTCGACAAGCATAACTAGAACGGTCCAGGGGAAAAGTACGCATACCGTTGTAATCGGGCGAGTTTCTACTTTCCGATGCAACGGAAATTTTGCGGATTGTTCAATCCGTTCGCGAGATATGGCAGTTTGGAGGTAAGGAACGCTTGAGAAACTCAAAATTTTCGCAGTTCTGATGCTCGAAACGAATAACTAGAACGGACTAGGGGAAAAGTACGCATACCGTTGTAATCGGGCGAGTTTCTACTTTCAGATGCAACAGAAATTTTGCGGATTGGTCAATCAGTTCGCGAGATATGGCAGTTTGGAGGTAAGAAACGCTTGAGAAACTCAAAATTTTCGCAGTTCTGATGCTCGAAACGAATAACTAGAACGGCCTAGGGGAAAAGTACGCATACCGTTGTAATCGGGCGAGTTTCTACTTTCAGATGCAACAGAAATTTTGCGGATTGGTCAATCCGTTCTCGAGATATGGCAGTTTGGAGGTAAGAAACGCTTGAGAAACTCAAAATTCTCGCAGTTCTGATGCTCGAAACGAATAACTAGAACGGCCTAGGGGAAAAGCACGCATACCGTTGTAATCGGGCGAGTTTCTACTTTCGGATGCAACAGAAATTTTGCGGACTGGTCAATCCGTTCGCGAGATATGGCAGTTTGGAGGTAAGAAACGCTTGAGAAACTCAAAATTTTCGCAGTTCTGATGCTCGACAAGCATAACTAGAACGGTCTAGGGGAAAAGTACGCATACCGTTGTAATCGGGCGAGTTTCTACTTTCAGATGCAACAGAAATTTTGCGGATTGGTCAATCCGTTCGCGAGATATGGCAGTTTGGAGGTAAGAAACGCTTGAGAAACTCATAATTTTCGCAGTTCTGATGCTCGAAACGAATAACAAGAACGGCCTAGGGGAAGAGCACGCATACCGTTGTAATCGGGCGAGTTTCTACTTTCAGATGCAACAGAAATTTTGCGGATTGGTCAATCCGTTCGCGAGATATGGCAGTTTGGAGGTAAGAAACGCTTGAGAAACTCATAATTTTCGCAGTTCTGATGCTCGAAACGAATAACAAGAACGGCCTAGGGGAAGAGCACGCATACCGTTGTAATCGGGCGAGTTTCTACTTTCAGATGCAACAGAAATTTTGCGGATTAGTCAATCCGTTCGCGAGATATGGCAGTTTGGAGGTAATAAACGCTTGAGAAACTCAAAATTTTCGCAGTTCTGATGCTCGAAACGAATAACTAGAACGGCCTAGGGGAAAAGTACGCATACCGTTGTAATCGGGCGAGTTTCTACTTTCAGATGCAACAGAAATTTTGCGGATTGGTCAATCCGTTCGCGAGATATGGCAGTTTGGAGGTAAGAAACGCTTGAGAAACTCAAAATTCTCGCAATTCTGATGCTCGAAACGAATAACTAGAACGGCCTAGGGGAAAAGCACGCATACCGTTGTAATCGGGCGAGTTTCTACTTTCAGATGCAACAGAAATTTTGCGGACTGGTCAATCCGTTCGCGAGATATGGCAGTTTGGAGGTAAGAAACGCTTGAGAAACTCAAAATTTTCGCAGTTCTGATGCTCGAAACGAATAACTAGAACGGCCTAGGGGAAAAGCACGCACACCGTTGTAATCGGGCGAGTTTCTACTTTCAGATGCAACAGAAATTTTGCGGATTAGTCAATCCGTTCGCGAGATATGGCAGTTTAGAGGTAAGAAACGCTTGAGAAACTCAAAATTTTCGCAGTTCTGATGCTCGACAAGCATAACTAGAACGGTCTAGGGGAAAAGTACGCATACCGTTGTAATCGGGCGAGTTTCTACTTTCAGATGCAACAGAAATTTTGCGGATTGGTCAATCCGTTCGCGAGATATGGCAGTTTGGAGGTAATAAACGCTTGAGAAACTCAAAATTTTCGCAGTTCTGATGCTCGAAACGAATAACTAGAACGGCCTAGGGGAAAAGTACGCACACCGTTGTAATCGGGCGAGTTTCTTCTTTCAGATGCAACAGAAACTTTGCGGATTTGTCAATCCGTTCGCGAGATATGGCTGTTTTGAGGTAAGAAACGCTTGAGAAACTCAAAATTTTCGCAGTTCTGATGCTCGAAACGAATAACTAGAACGGCCTAGGGGAAAAGCACGCATACCGTTGTAATCGGGCGAGTTTCTACTTTCAGATACAACAGAAATTTTGCGGATTAGTCAATCCGTTCGCGAGATATGGCAGTTTGGAGGTAAGAAACGCTAGAGGAACTCAAAATTTTCGCAGTTCTGATGCTCGAAACGAATAACTAGAACGGTCTAGGGGAAAACTACTGATACCGTTGTAATGGGGCTAGTTTCTACTTTCAGATGCAACAGAAACTTTGCGGATTTGTCAATCCGTTCGCGAGATATGGCTGTTTTGAGGTAAGAAACGCTTGAGAAACTCAAAATTTTCGCAGTTCTGATGCTCGAAACGAATAACTAGAACGGCCTAGGGGAAAAGCACGCATACCGTTGTAATCGGGCGAGTTTCTACTTTCAGATGCAACAGAAATTTTGCGGATTAGTCAATCCGTTCGCGAGATATGGCAGTTTAGAGGTAAGAAACGCTTGAGAAACTCAAAATTTTCGCAGTTCTGATACTCGACAAGCATAACTAGAACGGTCTAGGGGAAAAGTACGCATACCGTTGTAATCGGGCGAGTTTCTACTTTCAGATGCAACAGAAATTTTGCGGATTGGTCAATGCGTTCGCGAGATATGGCAGTTTGGAGGTAAGAAACGCTTGAGAAACTCAAAATTTTCGCAGTTCTGATGCTCGACAAGCATAACTAGAACGGTCTAGGGGAAAAGTACGCATACCGTTGTAATCGGGCGAGTTTCTACTTTCCGATGCAACAGAAATTTTGCGGATTGGTCAATACGTTCGCGAGATATGGCAGTTTGGATGTAAGAAACGCTTGAGAAACTCAACATTTTCGCAGTTCTGATGCTCGAAACGAATAACTAGAACGGCCTAGGGGAAAAGTACGCATACCGTTGTAATCGGGCGACTGTCTACTTTCAGATGCAACAGAAATTTTGCGGATTGGTCAATCCGTTCGCGAGATATGGCAGTTTGGAGGTAAGAAACGGTTGAGAAACTCAAAACTTTCACAGTTCTGATGCTCGACAAGCATAACTAGAACGGTCTAGGGGAAAAGTACGCATACCGTTGTAATCGGGCGAGTTTCTACTTTCAGATGCAACAGAAATTTTGCGGATTGGTCAATCCGTTCGCGAGATATGGCAGTTTGGAGGTAAGAAACGCTTGAGAAACTCAAAATTTTCGCAGTTCTGATGCTCGACAAGCATAACTAGAACGGTCTAGGGGAAAAGTACGCATACCGTTGTAATCGGGCGAGTTTCTACTTTCCGATGCAACAGAAATTTTGCGGATTGGTCAATACGTTCGCGAGATATGGCAGTTTGGATGTAAGAAACGCTTGAGAAACTCAACATTTTCGCAGTTCTGATGCTCGAAACGAATAACTAGAACGGCCTAGGGGAAAAGTACGCATACCGTTGTAATCGGGCGACTGTCTACTTTCAGATGCAACAGAAATTTTGCGGATTGGTCAATCCGTTCGCGAGATATGGCAGTTTGGAGGTAAGAAACGGTTGAGAAACTCAAAACTTTCACAGTTCTGATGCTCGACAAGCATAACTAGAACGGTCTAGGGGAAAAGTACGCATACCGTTGTAATCGGGCGAGTTTCTACTTTCAGATGCAACAGAAATTTTGCGGATTGGTCAATCCGTTCGCGAGATATGGCAGTTTGGAGGTAAGAAACGCTTGAGAAACTCAAAACTTTCACAGTTCTGATGCTCGACAAGCATAACTAGAACGGTCTAGGGGAAAAGTACGCATACCGTTGTAATCGGGCGAGTTTCTACTTTCAGATGCAACAGAAATTTTGCGGATTGGTCAATCCGTTCGCGAGATATGGCAGTTTGGAGGTAAGAAACGCTTGAGAAACTCATAATTTTCGCAGTTCTGATGCTCGAAACGAATAACAAGAACGGCCTAGGGGAAGAGCACGCATACCGTTGTAATCGGGCGAGTTTCTACTTTCAGATGCAACAGAAATTTTGCGGATTAGTCAATCCGTTCTAGAGATATGGCAGTTTGGAGGTAATAAACGCTTGAGAAACTCAAAATTTTCGCAGTTCTGATGCTCGAAACGAATAACTAGAACGGCCTAGGGGAAAAGTACGCATACCGTTGTAATCGGGCGAGTTTCTACTTTCAGATGCAACAGAAATTTTGCGGATTGGTCAATCCGTTCGCGAGATATGGCAGTTTGGAGGTAAGAAACGCTTGAGAAACTCAAAATTCTCGCAATTCTGATGCTCGAAACGAATAACTAGAACGGCCTAGGGGAAAAGCACGCATACCGTTGTAATCGGGCGAGTTTCTACTTTCAGATGCAACAGAAATTTTGCGGACTGGTCAATCCGTTCGCGAGATATGGCAGTTTGGAGGTAAGAAACGCTTGAGAAACTCAAAATTTTCGCAGTTCTGATGCTCGAAACGAATAACTAGAACGGCCTAGGGGAAAAGCACGCACACCGTTGTAATCGGGCGAGTTTCTACTTTCAGATGCAACAGAAATTTTGCGGATTAGTCAATCCGTTCGCGAGATATGGCAGTTTGGAGGTAATAAACGCTTGAGAAACTCAAAATTTTCGCAGTTCTGATGCTCGAAACGAATAACTAGAACGGCCTAGGGGAAAAGTACGCACACCGTTGTAATCGGGCGAGTTTCTTCTTTCAGATGCAACAGAAACTTTGCGGATTTGTCAATCCGTTCGCGAGATATGGCTGTTTTGAGGTAAGAAACGCTTGAGAAACTCAAAATTTTCGCAGTTCTGATGCTCGAAACGAATAACTAGAACGGCCTAGGGGAAAAGCACGCATACCGTTGTAATCGGGCGAGTTTCTACTTTCAGATACAACAGAAATTTTGCGGATTAGTCAATCCGTTCGCGAGATATGGCAGTTTGGAGGTAAGAAACGCTAGAGGAACTCAAAATTTTCGCAGTTCTGATGCTCGAAACGAATAACTAGAACGGTCTAGGGGAAAACTACTGATACCGTTGTAATGGGGCTAGTTTCTACTTTCAGATGCAACAGAAACTTTGCGGATTTGTCAATCCGTTCGCGAGATATGGCTGTTTTGAGGTAAGAAACGCTTGAGAAACTCAAAATTTTCGCAGTTCTGATGCTCGAAACGAATAACTAGAACGGCCTAGGGGAAAAGCACGCATACCGTTGTAATCGGGCGAGTTTCTACTTTCAGATGCAACAGAAATTTTGCGGATTGGTCAATCCGTTCGCGAGATATGGCAGTTTGGAGGTAAGAAACGCTTGAGAGTCTCAAAATTTTCGCAGTTCTGATGCTCGACAAGCATAACTAGAACGGCCTAGGGGAAAAGTACGCATACCGTTGTAATCGGGCGACTGTCTACTTTCAGATGCAACAGAAATTTTGCGGATTGGTCAATCCGTTCGCGAGATATGGCAGTTTGGAGGTAAGAAACGGTTGAGAAACTCAAAACTTTCACAGTTCTGATGCTCGACAAGCATAACTAGAACGGTCTAGGGGAAAAGTACGCATACCGTTGTAATCGGGCGAGTTTCTACTTTCAGATGCAACAGAAATTTTGCGGATTCGTCAATCCGTTCGCGAGATATGGCAGTTTGGAGATAAGAAACGCTTGAGAAACTCAAAATTCTCGCAGTTCTGATGCTCGAAACGAATAACTAGAACGGTCTAGGGGAAAAGCACGCATACCGTTGTAATCGGGCGAGTTTCTACTTTCAGATGCAACAGAAATTTTGCGGACTGGTCAATCCGTTCGCGAGATATGGCAGTTTGGAGGTAAGAAACGCTTGAGAAACTCAAAATTTTCGCAGTTCTGATGCTCGAAACGAATAACTAGAACGGCCTAGGGGAAAAGCACGCACACCGTTGTAATCGGGCGAGTTTCTACTTTCAGATGCAACAGAAATTTTGCGGATTAGTCAATCCGTTCGCGAGATATGGCAGTTTAGAGGTAAGAAACGCTTGAGAAACTCAAAATTTTCGCAGTTCTGATGCTCGACAAGCATAACTAGAACGGTCTAGGGGAAAAGTACGCATACCGTTGTAATCGGGCGAGTTTCTACTTTCAGATGCAACAGAAATTTTGCGGATTGGTCAATCCGTTCGCGAGATATGGCAGTTTGGAGGTAATAAACGCTTGAGAAACTCAAAATTTTCGCAGTTCTGATGCTCGAAACGAATAACTAGAACGGCCTAGGGGAAAAGTACGCACACCGTTGTAATCGGGCGAGTTTCTACTTTCAGATGCAACAGAAATTTTGCGGATTGGTCAATCCGTTCGCGAGATATGGCAGTTTGGAGGTAAGCAACGCTTGAGAAACCCAAAATTTTCGCAGTTCTCATGCTCGAAACGAATAACTACAACGGCCTAGGGGAAAAGTACGCATACCGTTGTAATCGGGCGAGTTTCTACTTTCAGATGCAACAAAAATTTTGCGGATTGGTCAATCCGTTCGCGAGATATGGCAGTTTGGAGGTAAGAAACGCTTGAGAAACTCAAAATTTTCGCAGTTCTGATGCTCGACAAGCATAACTAGAACGGTCTAGGGGAAAAGTACGCATACCGTTGTAATCGGGCGAGTTTCTACTTTCCGATGCAACGGAAATTTTGCGGAATGTTCAATCCGTTCGCGAGATATGGCAGTTTGGAGGTAAGGAACGCTTGAGAAACTCAAAATTTTCGCAGTTCTGATGCTCGAAACGAATAACTAGAACGGACTAGGGGAAAAGTACGCATACCGTTGTAATCGGGCGAGTTTCTACTTTCAGATGCAACAGAAATTTTGCGGATTGGTCAATCAGTTCGCGAGATATGGCAGTTTGGAGGTAAGAAACGCTTGAGAAACTCAAAATTTTCGCAGTTCTGATGCTCGACAAGCATAACTAGAACGGTCTAGGGGAAAAGTACGCATACCGTTGTAATCGGGCGAGTTTCTACTTTCCGATGCAACAGAAATTTTGCGGATTGGTCAATACGTTCGCGAGATATGGCAGTTTGGATGTAAGAAACGCTTGAGAAACTCAACATTTTCGCAGTTCTGATGCTCGAAACGAATAACTAGAACGGCCTAGGGGAAAAGTACGCATACCGTTGTAATCGGGCGACTGTCTACTTTCAGATGCAACAGAAATTTTGCGGATTGGTCAATCCGTTCGCGAGATATGGCAGTTTGGAGGTAAGAAACGGTTGAGAAACTCAAAACTTTCACAGTTCTGATGCTCGACAAGCATAACTAGAACGGTCTAGGGGAAAAGTACGCATACCGTTGTAATCGGGCGAGTTTCTACTTTCAGATGCAACAGAAATTTTGCGGATTGGTCAATCCGTTCGCGAGATATGGCAGTTTGGAGGTAAGAAACGCTTGAGAAACTCAAAATTTTCGCAGTTCTGATGCTCGACAAGCATAACTAGAACGGTCTAGGGGAAAAGTACGCATACCGTTGTAATCGGGCGAGTTTCTACTTTCCGATGCAACAGAAATTTTGCGGATTGGTCAATACGTTCGCGAGATATGGCAGTTTGGATGTAAGAAACGCTTGAGAAACTCAACATTTTCGCAGTTCTGATGCTCGAAACGAATAACTAGAACGGCCTAGGGGAAAAGTACGCATACCGTTGTAATCGGGCGACTGTCTACTTTCAGATGCAACAGAAATTTTGCGGATTGGTCAATCCGTTCGCGAGATATGGCAGTTTGGAGGTAAGAAACGGTTGAGAAACTCAAAACTTTCACAGTTCTGATGCTCGACAAGCATAACTAGAACGGTCTAGGGGAAAAGTACGCATACCGTTGTAATCGGGCGAGTTTCTACTTTCAGATGCAACAGAAATTTTGCGGATTGGTCAATCCGTTCGCGAGATATGGCAGTTTGGAGGTAAGAAACGCTTGAGAAACTCAAAACTTTCACAGTTCTGATGCTCGACAAGCATAACTAGAACGGTCTAGGGGAAAAGTACGCATACCGTTGTAATCGGGCGAGTTTCTACTTTCAGATGCAACAGAAATTTTGCGGATTGGTCAATCCGTTCGCGAGATATGGCAGTTTGGAGGTAAGAAACGCTTGAGAAACTCATAATTTTCGCAGTTCTGATGCTCGAAACGAATAACAAGAACGGCCTAGGGGAAGAGCACGCATACCGTTGTAATCGGGCGAGTTTCTACTTTCAGATGCAACAGAAATTTTGCGGATTAGTCAATCCGTTCGCGAGATATGGCAGTTTGGAGGTAATAAACGCTTGAGAAACTCAAAATTTTCGCAGTTCTGATGCTCGAAACGAATAACTAGAACGGCCTAGGGGAAAAGTACGCATACCGTTGTAATCGGGCGAGTTTCTACTTTCAGATGCAACAGAAATTTTGCGGATTGGTCAATCCGTTCGCGAGATATGGCAGTTTGGAGGTAAGAAACGCTTGAGAAACTCAAAATTCTCGCAATTCTGATGCTCGAAACGAATAACTAGAACGGCCTAGGGGAAAAGCACGCATACCGTTGTAATCGGGCGAGTTTCTACTTTCAGATGCAACAGAAATTTTGCGGACTGGTCAATCCGTTCGCCAGATATGGCAGTTTGGAGGTAAGAAACGCTTGAGAAACTCAAAATTTTCGCAGTTCTGATGCTCGAAACGAATAACTAGAACGGCCTAGGGGAAAAGCACGCACACCGTTGTAATCGGGCGAGTTTCTACTTTCAGATGCAACAGAAATTTTGCGGATTAGTCAATCCGTTCGCGAGATATGGCAGTTTAGAGGTAAGAAACGCTTGAGAAACTCAAAATTTTCGCAGTTCTGATGCTCGACAAGCATAACTAGAACGGTCTAGGGGAAAAGTACGCATACCGTTGTAATCGGGCGAGTTTCTACTTTCAGATGCAACAGAAATTTTGCGGATTGGTCAATCCGTTCGCGAGATATGGCAGTTTGGAGGTAATAAACGCTTGAGAAACTCAAAATTTTCGCAGTTCTGATGCTCGAAACGAATAACTAGAACGGCCTAGGGGAAAAGTACGCACACCGTTGTAATCGGGCGAGTTTCTTCTTTCAGATGCAACAGAAACTTTGCGGATTTGTCAATCCGTTCGCGAGATATGGCTGTTTTGAGGTAAGAAACGCTTGAGAAACTCAAAATTTTCGCAGTTCTGATGCTCGAAACGAATAACTAGAACGGCCTAGGGGAAAAGCACGCATACCGTTGTAATCGGGCGAGTTTCTACTTTCAGATACAACAGAAATTTTGCGGATTAGTCAATCCGTTCGCGAGATATGGCAGTTTGGAGGTAAGAAACGCTAGAGGAACTCAAAATTTTCGCAGTTCTGATGCTCGAAACGAATAACTAGAACGGTCTAGGGGAAAACTACTGATACCGTTGTAATGGGGCTAGTTTCTACTTTCAGATGCAACAGAAACTTTGCGGATTTGTCAATCCGTTCGCGAGATATGGCTGTTTTGAGGTAAGAAACGCTTGAGAAACTCAAAATTTTCGCAGTTCTGATGCTCGAAACGAATAACTAGAACGGCCTAGGGGAAAAGCACGCATACCGTTGTAATCGGGCGAGTTTCTACTTTCAGATGCAACCGAAATTTTGCGGATTAGTCAATCAGTTCGCGAGATATGGCAGTTTAGAGGTAAGAAACGCTTGAGAAACTCAAAATTTTCGCAGTTCTGATGCTCGACAAGCATAACTAGAACGGTCTAGGGGAAAAGTACGCATACCGTTGTAATCGGGCGAGTTTCTACTTTCAGATGCAACAGAAATTTTGCGGATTGGTCAATCCGTTCGCGAGATATAGCAGTTTGGAGGTAATAAACGCCTGAGAAACTCAAAATTTTCGCAGTTCTGATGCTCGAAACGAATAACTAGAACGGCCTAGGGGAAAAGCACGCATACCGTTGTAATCGGGCGAGTTTCTACTTTCAGATGCAACAGAAATTTTGCGGATTAGTCAATCCGTTCGCGAGATATGGCAGTTTGGAGGTAATAAACGCTTGAGAAACTCAAAATTTTCGCAGTTCTGATGCTCGAAACGAATAACTAGAACGGCCTAGGGGAAAAGTACGCATACCGTTGTAATCGGGCGAGTTTCTACTTTCAGATGCAACAGAAATTTTGCGGATTGGTCAATCCGTTCGCGAGATATGGCAGTTTGGAGGTAAGAAACGCTTGAGAAACTCAAAATTCTCGCAGTTCTGATGCTCGAAACGAATAACTAGAACGGCCTAGGGGAAAAGCACGCATACCGTTGTAATCGGGCGAGTTTCTACTTTCGGATGCAACAGAAATTTTGCGGACTGGTCAATCCGTTCGCGAGATATGGCAGTTTGGAGGTAAGAAACGCTTGAGAAACTCAAAATTTTCGCAGTTCTGATGCTCGACAAGCATAACTAGAACGGTCTAGGGGAAAAGTACGCATACCGTTGTAATCGGGCGAGTTTCTACTTTCCGATGCAACAGAAATTTTGCGGATTGGTCAATACGTTCGCGAGATATGGCAGTTTGGATGTAAGAAACGCTTGAGAAACTCAACATTTTCGCAGTTCTGATGCTCGAAACGAATAACTAGAACGGCCTAGGGGAAAAGTACGCATACCGTTGTAATCGGGCGACTGTCTACTTTCAGATGCAACAGAAATTTTGCGGATTGGTCAATCCGTTCGCGAGATATGGCAGTTTTGAGGTAAGAAACGGTTGAGAAACTCAAAACTTTCACAGTTCTGATGCTCGACAAGCATAACTAGAACGGTCTAGGGGAAAAGTACGCATACCGTTGTAATCGGGCGAGTTTCTACTTTCAGATGCAACAGAAATTTTGCGGATTGGTCAATCCGTTCGCGAGATATGGCAGTTTGGAGGTAAGAAACGCTTGAGAAACTCAAAATTTTCGCAGTTCTGATGCTCGAAACGAATAACAAGAACGGCCTAGGGGAAAAGCACGCATACCGTTGTAATCGGGCGAGTTTCTACTTTCAGATGCAACAGAAATTTTGCGGATTAGTCAATCCGTTCGCGAGATATGGCAGTTTGGAGGTAATAAACGCTTGAGAAACTCAAAATTTTCGCAATTCTGATGCTCGAAACGAATAACTAGAACGGCCTAGGGGAAAAGTACGCATACCGTTGTAATCGGGCGAGTTTCTACTTTCAGATGCAACAGAAATTTTGCGGATTGGTCAATCCGTTCGCGAGATATGGCAGTTTGGAGGTAAGAAACGCTTGAGAAACTCAAAATTCTCGCAGTTCTGATGCTCGAAACGAATAACTAGAACGGCCTAGGGGAAAAGCACGCATACCGTTGTAATCGGGCGAGTTTCTACTTTCAGATGCAACAGAAATTTTGCGGACTGGTCAATCCGTTCGCGAGATATGGCAGTTTGGAGGTAAGAAACGCTTGAGAAACTCAAAATTTTCGCAGTTCTGATGCTCGAAACGAATAACTAGAACGGCCTAGGGGAAAAGCACGCACACCGTTGTAATCGGGCGAGTTTCTACTTTCAGATGCAACAGAAATTTTGCGGATTAGTCAATCCGTTCGCGAGATATGGCAGTTTAGAGGTAAGAAACGCTTGAGAAACTCAAAATTTTTGCAGTTCTGATGCTCGACAAGCATAACTAGAACGGTCTAGGGGAAAAGTACGCATACCGTTGTAATCGGGCGAGTTTCTACTTTCAGATGCAACAGAAATTTTGCGGATTGGTCAATCCGTTCGCGAGATATGGCAGTTTGGAGGTAATAAACGCTTGAGAAACTCAAAATTTTCGCAGTTCTGATGCTCGACAAGCATAACTAGAACGGTCTAGGGGAAAAGTACGCATACCGTTGTAATCGGGCGAGTTTCTACTTTCCGATGCAACAGAAATTTTGCGGATTGGTCAATACGTTCGCGAGATATGGCAGTTTGGATGTAAGAAACGCTTGAGAAACTCAACATTTTCGCAGTTCTGATGCTCGAAACGAATAACTAGAACGGCCTAGGGGAAAAGTACGCATACCGTTGTAATCGGGCGACTGTCTACTTTCAGATGCAACAGAAATTTTGCGGATTGGTCAATACGTTCGCGAGATATGGCAGTTTGGATGTAAGAAACGCTTGAGAAACTCAACATTTTCGCAGTTCTGATGCTCGAAACGAATAACTAGAACGGCCTAGGGGAAAAGTACGCATACCGTTGTAATCGGGCGACTGTCTACTTTCAGATGCAACAGAAATTTTGCGGATTGGTCAATCCGTTCGCGAGATATGGCAGTTTGGAGGTAAGAAACGGTTGAGAAACTCAAAACTTTCACAGTACTGATGCTCGACAAGCATAACTAGAACGGTCTAGGGGAAAAGTACGCATACCGTTGTAATCGGGCGAGTTTCTACATTCAGATGCAACAGAAATTTTGCGGATTGGTCAATCCGTTCGCGAGATATGGCAGTTTGGAGGTAAGAAACGCTTGAGAAACTCAAAATTCTCGCAGTTCTGATGCTCGAAACGAATAACTAGAACGGTCTAGGGGAAAAGCACGCATACCGTTGTAATCGGGCGAGTTTCTACTTTCAGATGCAACAGAAATTTTGCGGACTGGTCAATCCGTTCGCGAGATATGGCAGTTTGGAGGTAAGAAACGCTTGAGAAACTCAAAATTTTCGCAGTTCTGATGCTCGAAACGAATAACTAGAACGGCCTAGGGGAAAAGCACGCACACCGTTGTAATCGGGCGAGTTTCTACTTTCAGATGCAACAGAAATTTTGCGGATTAGTCAATCCGTTCGCGAGATATGGCAGTTTAGAGGTAAGAAACGCTTGAGAAACTCAAAATTTTCGCAGTTCTGATGCTCGACAAGCATAACTAGAACGGTCTAGGGGAAAAGTACGCATACCGTTGTAATCGGGCGAGTTTCTACTTTCAGATGCAACAGAAATTTTGCGGATTGGTCAATCCGTTCGCGAGATATGGCAGTTTGGAGGTAATAAACGCTTGAGAAACTCAAAATTTTCGCAGTTCTGATGCTCGAAACGAATAACTAGAACGGCCTAGGGGAAAAGTACGCACACCGTTGTAATCGGGCGAGTTTCTACTTTCAGATGCAACAGAAATTTTGCGGATTGGTCAATCCGTTCGCGAGATATGGCAGTTTGGAGGTAAGCAACGCTTGAGAAACCCAAAATTTTCGCAGTTCTCATGCTCGAAACGAATAACTACAACGGCCTAGGGGAAAAGTACGCATACCGTTGTAATCGGGCGAGTTTCTACTTTCAGATGCAACAAAAATTTTGCGGATTGGTCAATCCGTTCGCGAGATATGGCAGTTTGGAGGTAAGAAACGCTTGAGAAACTCAAAATTTTCGCAGTTCTGATGCTCGACAAGCATAACTAGAACGGTCTAGGGGAAAAGTACGCATACCGTTGTAATCGGGCGAGTTTCTACTTTCCGATGCAACGGAAATTTTGCGGATTGTTCAATCCGTTCGCGAGATATGGCAGTTTGGAGGTAAGGAACGCTTGAGAAACTCAAAATTTTCGCAGTTCTGATGCTCGAAACGAATAACTAGAACGGACTAGGGGAAAAGTACGCATACCGTTGTAATCGGGCGAGTTTCTACTTTCAGATGCAACAGAAATTTTGCGGATTGGTCAATCAGTTCGCGAGATATGGCAGTTTGGAGGTAAGAAACGCTTGAGAAACTCAAAATTTTCGCAGTTCTGATGCTCGAAACGAATAACTAGAACGGCCTAGGGGAAAAGCACGCATACCGTTGTAATCGGGCGAGTTTCTACTTTCAGATGCAACAGAAATTTTGCGGATTAGTCAATCCGTTCGCGAGATATGGCAGTTTAGAGGTAAGAAACGCTTGAGAAACTCAAAATTTTCGCAGTTCTGATGCTCGACAAGCATAACTAGAACGGTCTAGGGGAAAAGTACGCATACCGTTGTAATCGGGCGAGTTTCTACTTTCAGATGCAACAGAAATTTTGCGGATTGGTCAATGCGTTCGCGAGATATGGCAGTTTGGAGGTAAGAAACGCTTGAGAAACTCAAAATTTTCGCAGTTCTGATGCTCGACAAGCATAACTAGAACGGTCTAGGGGAAAAGTACGCATACCGTTGTAATCGGGCGAGTTTCTACTTTCCGATGCAACAGAAATTTTGCGGATTGGTCAATACGTTCGCGAGATATGGCAGTTTGGATGTAAGAAACGCTTGAGAAACTCAACATTTTCGCAGTTCTGATGCTCGAAACGAATAACTAGAACGGCCTAGGGGAAAAGTACGCATACCGTTGTAATCGGGCGACTGTCTACTTTCAGATGCAACAGAAATTTTGCGGATTGGTCAATCCGTTCGCGAGATATGGCAGTTTGGAGGTAAGAAACGGTTGAGAAACTCAAAACTTTCACAGTTCTGATGCTCGACAAGCATAACTAGAACGGTCTAGGGGAAAAGTACGCATACCGTTGTAATCGGGCGAGTTTCTACTTTCAGATGCAACAGAAATTTTGCGGATTGGTCAATCCGTTCGCGAGATATGGCAGTTTGGAGGTAAGAAACGCTTGAGAAACTCAAAATTCTCGCAGTTCTGATGCTCGAAACGAATAACTAGAACGGCCTAGGGGAAAAGCACGCATACCGTTGTAATCGGGCGAGTTTCTACTTTCGGATGCAACAGAAATTTTGCGGACTGGTCAATCCGTTCGCGAGATATGGCAGTTTGGAGGTAAGAAACGCTTGAGAAACTCAAAATTTTCGCAGTTCTGATGCTCGACAAGCATAACTAGAACGGTCTAGGGGAAAAGTACGCATACCGTTGTAATCGGGCGAGTTTCTACTTTCCGATGCAACAGAAATTTTGCGGATTGGTCAATACGTTCGCGAGATATGGCAGTTTGGATGTAAGAAACGCTTGAGAAACTCAACATTTTCGCAGTTCTGATGCTCGAAACGAATAACTAGAACGGCCTAGGGGAAAAGTACGCATACCGTTGTAATCGGGCGACTGTCTACTTTCAGATGCAACAGAAATTTTGCGGATTGGTCAATCCGTTCGCGAGATATGGCAGTTTTGAGGTAAGAAACGGTTGAGAAACTCAAAACTTTCACAGTTCTGATGCTCGACAAGCATAACTAGAACGGTCTAGGGGAAAAGTACGCATACCGTTGTAATCGGGCGAGTTTCTACTTTCAGATGCAACAGAAATTTTGCGGATTGGTCAATCCGTTCGCGAGATATGGCAGTTTGGAGGTAAGAAACGCTTGAGAAACTCAAAATTTTCGCAGTTCTGATGCTCGAAACGAATAACAAGAACGGCCTAGGGGAAAAGCACGCATACCGTTGTAATCGGGCGAGTTTCTACTTTCAGATGCAACAGAAATTTTGCGGATTAGTCAATCCGTTCGCGAGATATGGCAGTTTGGAGGTAATAAACGCTTGAGAAACTCAAAATTTTCGCAATTCTGATGCTCGAAACGAATAACTAGAACGGCCTAGGGGAAAAGTACGCATACCGTTGTAATCGGGCGAGTTTCTACTTTCAGATGCAACAGAAATTTTGCGGATTGGTCAATCCGTTCGCGAGATATGGCAGTTTGGAGGTAAGAAACGCTTGAGAAACTCAAAATTCTCGCAGTTCTGATGCTCGAAACGAATAACTAGAACGGCCTAGGGGAAAAGCACGCATACCGTTGTAATCGGGCGAGTTTCTACTTTCAGATGCAACAGAAATTTTGCGGACTGGTCAATCCGTTCGCGAGATATGGCAGTTTGGAGGTAAGAAACGCTTGAGAAACTCAAAATTTTCGCAGTTCTGATGCTCGAAACGAATAACTAGAACGGCCTAGGGGAAAAGCACGCACACCGTTGTAATCGGGCGAGTTTCTACTTTCAGATGCAACAGAAATTTTGCGGATTAGTCAATCCGTTCGCGAGATATGGCAGTTTAGAGGTAAGAAACGCTTGAGAAACTCAAAATTTTTGCAGTTCTGATGCTCGACAAGCATAACTAGAACGGTCTAGGGGAAAAGTACGCATACCGTTGTAATCGGGCGAGTTTCTACTTTCAGATGCAACAGAAATTTTGCGGATTGGTCAATCCGTTCGCGAGATATGGCAGTTTGGAGGTAATAAACGCTTGAGAAACTCAAAATTTTCGCAGTTCTGATGCTCGACAAGCATAACTAGAACGGTCTAGGGGAAAAGTACGCATACCGTTGTAATCGGGCGAGTTTCTACTTTCCGATGCAACAGAAATTTTGCGGATTGGTCAATACGTTCGCGAGATATGGCAGTTTGGATGTAAGAAACGCTTGAGAAACTCAACATTTTCGCAGTTCTGATGCTCGAAACGAATAACTAGAACGGCCTAGGGGAAAAGTACGCATACCGTTGTAATCGGGCGACTGTCTACTTTCAGATGCAACAGAAATTTTGCGGATTGGTCAATACGTTCGCGAGATATGGCAGTTTGGATGTAAGAAACGCTTGAGAAACTCAACATTTTCGCAGTTCTGATGCTCGAAACGAATAACTAGAACGGCCTAGGGGAAAAGTACGCATACCGTTGTAATCGGGCGACTGTCTACTTTCAGATGCAACAGAAATTTTGCGGATTGGTCAATCCGTTCGCGAGATATGGCAGTTTGGAGGTAAGAAACGGTTGAGAAACTCAAAACTTTCACAGTACTGATGCTCGACAAGCATAACTAGAACGGTCTAGGGGAAAAGTACGCATACCGTTGTAATCGGGCGAGTTTCTACATTCAGATGCAACAGAAATTTTGCGGATTGGTCAATCCGTTCGCGAGATATGGCAGTTTGGAGGTAAGAAACGCTTGAGAAACTCAAAATTCTCGCAGTTCTGATGCTCGAAACGAATAACTAGAACGGTCTAGGGGAAAAGCACGCATACCGTTGTAATCGGGCGAGTTTCTACTTTCAGATGCAACAGAAATTTTGCGGACTGGTCAATCCGTTCGCGAGATATGGCAGTTTGGAGGTAAGAAACGCTTGAGAAACTCAAAATTTTCGCAGTTCTGATGCTCGAAACGAATAACTAGAACGGCCTAGGGGAAAAGCACGCACACCGTTGTAATCGGGCGAGTTTCTACTTTCAGATGCAACAGAAATTTTGCGGATTAGTCAATCCGTTCGCGAGATATGGCAGTTTAGAGGTAAGAAACGCTTGAGAAACTCAAAATTTTCGCAGTTCTGATGCTCGACAAGCATAACTAGAACGGTCTAGGGGAAAAGTACGCATACCGTTGTAATCGGGCGAGTTTCTACTTTCAGATGCAACAGAAATTTTGCGGATTGGTCAATCCGTTCGCGAGATATGGCAGTTTGGAGGTAATAAACGCTTGAGAAACTCAAAATTTTCGCAGTTCTGATGCTCGAAACGAATAACTAGAACGGCCTAGGGGAAAAGTACGCACACCGTTGTAATCGGGCGAGTTTCTACTTTCAGATGCAACAGAAATTTTGCGGATTGGTCAATCCGTTCGCGAGATATGGCAGTTTGGAGGTAAGCAACGCTTGAGAAACCCAAAATTTTCGCAGTTCTCATGCTCGAAACGAATAACTACAACGGCCTAGGGGAAAAGTACGCATACCGTTGTAATCGGGCGAGTTTCTACTTTCAGATGCAACAAAAATTTTGCGGATTGGTCAATCCGTTCGCGAGATATGGCAGTTTGGAGGTAAGAAACGCTTGAGAAACTCAAAATTTTCGCAGTTCTGATGCTCGACAAGCATAACTAGAACGGTCTAGGGGAAAAGTACGCATACCGTTGTAATCGGGCGAGTTTCTACTTTCCGATGCAACGGAAATTTTGCGGATTGTTCAATCCGTTCGCGAGATATGGCAGTTTGGAGGTAAGGAACGCTTGAGAAACTCAAAATTTTCGCAGTTCTGATGCTCGAAACGAATAACTAGAACGGACTAGGGGAAAAGTACGCATACCGTTGTAATCGGGCGAGTTTCTACTTTCAGATGCAACAGAAATTTTGCGGATTGGTCAATCAGTTCGCGAGATATGGCAGTTTGGAGGTAAGAAACGCTTGAGAAACTCAAAATTTTCGCAGTTCTGATGCTCGAAACGAATAACTAGAACGGCCTAGGGGAAAAGCACGCATACCGTTGTAATCGGGCGAGTTTCTACTTTCAGATGCAACAGAAATTTTGCGGATTAGTCAATCCGTTCGCGAGATATGGCAGTTTAGAGGTAAGAAACGCTTGAGAAACTCAAAATTTTCGCAGTTCTGATGCTCGACAAGCATAACTAGAACGGTCTAGGGGAAAAGTACGCATACCGTTGTAATCGGGCGAGTTTCTACTTTCAGATGCAACAGAAATTTTGCGGATTGGTCAATGCGTTCGCGAGATATGGCAGTTTGGAGGTAAGAAACGCTTGAGAAACTCAAAATTTTCGCAGTTCTGATGCTCAACAAGCATAACTAGAACGGTCTAGGGGAAAAGTACGCATACCGTTGTAATCGGGCGAGTTTCTACTTTCCGATGCAACAGAAATTTTGCGGATTGGTCAATACGTTCGCGAGATATGGCAGTTTGGATGTAAGAAACGCTTGAGAAACTCAACATTTTCGCAGTTCTGATGCTCGAAACGAATAACTAGAACGGCCTAGGGGAAAAGTACGCATACCGTTGTAATCGGGCGACTGTCTACTTTCAGATGCAACAGAAATTTTGCGGATTGGTCAATCCGTTCGCGAGATATGGCAGTTTGGAGGTAAGAAACGGTTGAGAAACTCAAAACTTTCACAGTTCTGATGCTCGACAAGCATAACTAGAACGGTCTAGGGGAAAAGTACGCATACCGTTGTAATCGGGCGAGTTTCTACTTTCAGATGCAACAGAAATTTTGCGGATTGGTCAATCCGTTCGCGAGATATGGCAGTTTGGAGGTAAGAAACGCTTGAGAAACTCAAAATTTTCGCAGTTCTGATGCTCGACAAGCATAACTAGAACGGTCTAGGGGAAAAGTACGCATACCGTTGTAATCGGGCGAGTTTCTACTTTCCGATGCAACAGAAATTTTGCGGATTGGTCAATACGTTCGCGAGATATGGCAGTTTGGATGTAAGAAACGCTTGAGAAACTCAACATTTTCGCAGTTCTGATGCTCGAAACGAATAACTAGAACGGCCTAGGGGAAAAGTACGCATACCGTTGTAATCGGGCGACTGTCTACTTTCAGATGCAACAGAAATTTTGCGGATTGGTCAATCCGTTCGCGAGATATGGCAGTTTGGAGGTAAGAAACGGTTGAGAAACTCAAAACTTTCACAGTTCTGATGCTCGACAAGCATAACTAGAACGGTCTAGGGGAAAAGTACGCATACCGTTGTAATCGGGCGACTTTCTACTTTCAGATGCAACAGAAATTTTGCGGATTGGTCAATCCGTTCGCGAGATATGGCAGTTTGGAGGTAAGAAACGCTTGAGAAACTCAAAACTTTCACAGTTCTGATGCTCGACAAGCATAACTAGAACGGTCTAGGGGAAAAGTACGCATACCGTTGTAATCGGGCGAGTTTCTACTTTCAGATGCAACAGAAATTTTGCGGATTGGTCAATCCGTTCGCGAGATATGGCAGTTTGGAGGTAAGAAACGCTTGAGAAACTCATAATTTTCGCAGTTCTGATGCTCGAAACGAATAACAAGAACGGCCTAGGGGAAGAGCACGCATACCGTTGTAATCGGGCGAGTTTCTACTTTCAGATGCAACAGAAATTTTGCGGATTAGTCAATCCGTTCGCGAGATATGGCAGTTTGGAGGTAATAAACGCTTGAGAAACTCAAAATTTTCGCAGTTCTGATGCTCGAAAAGAATAACTAGAACGGCCTAGGGGAAAAGTACGCATACCGTTGTAATCGGGCGAGTTTCTACTTTCAGATGCAACAGAAATTTTGCGGATTGGTCAATCCGTTCGCGAGATATGGCAGTTTGGAGGTAAGAAACGCTTGAGAAACTCAAAATTCTCGCAATTCTGATGCTCGAAACGAATAACTAGAACGGCCTAGGGGAAAAGCACGCATACCGTTGTAATCGGGCGAGTTTCTACTTTCAGATGCAACAGAAATTTTGCGGACTGGTCAATCCGTTCGCGAGATATGGCAGTTTGGAGGTAAGAAACGCTTGAGAAACTCAAAATTTTCGCAGTTCTGATGCTCGAAACGAATAACTAGAACGGCCTAGGGGAAAAGCACGCACACCGTTGTAATCGGGCGAGTTTCTACTTTCAGATGCAACAGAAATTTTGCGGATTAGTCAATCCGTTCGCGAGATATGGCAGTTTAGAGGTAAGAAACGCTTGAGAAACTCAAAATTTTCGCAGTTCTGATGCTCGACAAGCATAACTAGAACGGTCTAGGGGAAAAGTACGCATACCGTTGTAATCGGGCGAGTTTCTACTTTCAGATGCAACAGAAATTTTGCGGATTGGTCAATCCGTTCGCGAGATATGGCAGTTTGGAGGTAATAAACGCTTGAGAAACTCAAAATTTTCGCAGTTCTGATGCTCGAAACGAATAACTAGAACGGCCTAGGGGAAAAGTACGCACACCGTTGTAATCGGGCGAGTTTCTTCTTTCAGATGCAACAGAAATTTTGCGGATTGGTCAATCCGTTCGCGAGATATGGCAGTTTGGAGGTAAGCAACGCTTGAGAAACCCAAAATTTTCGCAGTTCTCATGCTCGAAACGAATAACTACAACGGCCTAGGGGAAAAGTACGCATACCGTTGTAATCGGGCGAGTTTCTACTTTCAGATGCAACAAAAATTTTGCGGATTGGTCAATCCGTTCGCGAGATATGGCAGTTTGGAGGTAAGAAACGCTTGAGAAACTCAAAATTTTCGCAGTTCTGATGCTCGACAAGCATAACTAGAACGGTCTAGGGGAAAAGTACGCATACCGTTGTAATCGGGCGAGTTTCTACTTTCCGATGCAGCGGAAATTTTGCGGATTGTTCAATCCGTTCGCGAGATATGGCAGTTTGGAGGTAAGGAACGCTTGAGAAACTCAAAATTTTCGCAGTTCTGATGCTCGAAACGAATAACTAGAACGGACTAGGGGAAAAGTACGCATACCGTTGTAATCGGGCGAGTTTCTACTTTCAGATGCAACAGAAATTTTGCGGATTGGTCAATCCGTTCGCGAGATATGGCAGTTTGGAGGTAAGAAACGCTTGAGAAACTCAAAATTTTCGCAGTTCTGATGCTCGAAACGAATAACTAGAATGGCCTAGGGGAAAAGCACGCATACCGTTGTAATCGGGCGAGTTTCTACTTTCAGATGCAACAGAAATTTTGCGGATTAGTCAATCCGTTCGCGAGATATGGCAGTTTAGAGGTAAGAAACGCTTGAGAAACTCAAAATTTTCGCAGTTCTGATGCTCGACAAGCATAACTAGAACGGTCTAGGGGAAAAGTACGCATACCGTTGTAATCGGGCGAGTTTCTACTTTCAGATGCAACAGAAATTTTGCGGATTGGTCAATCCGTTCGCGAGATATGGCAGTTTGGAGGTAAGAAACGCTTGAGAAACTCAAAATTTTCGCATTTCTGATGCTCGACAAGCATAACTAGAACGGTCTAGGGGAAAAGTACGCATACCGTTGTAATCGGGCGAGTTTCTACTTTCCGATGCAACAGAAATTTTGCGGATTGGTCAATACGTTCGCGAGATATGGCAGTTTGGATGTAAGAAACGCTTGAGAAACTCAACATTTTCGCAGTTCTGATGCTCGAAACGAATAACTAGAACGGCCTAGGGGAAAAGTACGCATACCGTTGTAATCGGGCGACTGTCTACTTTCAGATGCAACAGAAATTTTGCGGATTGGTCAATCCGTTCGCGAGATATGGCAGTTTGGAGGTAAGAAACGGTTGAGAAACTCAAAACTTTCACAGTTCTGATGCTCGACAAGCATAACTAGAACGGTCTAGGGGAAAAGTACGCATACCGTTGTAATCGGGCGAGTTTCTACTTTCAGATGCAACAGAAATTTTGCGGATTGGTCAATCCGTTCGCGAGATATGGCAGTTTGGAGGTAATAAACGCTTGAGAAACTCAAAATTTTCGCAGTTCTGATGCTCGAAACGAATAACTAGAACGGCCTAGGGGAAAGGTACGCATACCGTTGTAATCGGGCGAGTTTCTACATTCAGATGCAACAGAAATTTTGCGGATTGGTCAATCCGTTCGCCAGATATGGCAGCTTGGAGGTAAGCAACACTTGAGAAACCCAAAATTTTCGCAGTTCTCATGCTCGAAACGAATAACTACAACGGCCTAGGGGAAAAGTACGCATACCGTTGTAATCGGGCGAGTTTCTACTTTCCGATGCAACAGAAATTTTGCGAATGGGTCAATCAGTTCGCGAGATATGGCAGTTTGTAGGTAAGAAACGCTTGAGAAACTCAACATTTTCGCAGTTCTGATGCTCGAAACGAATAACTAGAACGGCCTAGGGGAAAAGTTACCATACCGTTGTAATCGGGCGAGTTTCTACTTTCAGATGCAACAGAAATTTTGCGGATTGGTCAATCCGTTCGCGAGATATGGCAGTTTGGAGGTAAGAAACGCTTGCGAAACTCAAAATTTTCGCAGTTCTGATGCTCGAAACGAATAACTAGAACGGCCTAGGGGAAAAGCACGCATACGTTGTAATCGGGCGAGTTTCTACTTTCAGATGCAACAGAAATTTTGCGGATTAGTCAATCCGTTCGCGAGATATGGCAGTTTAGAGGTAAGAAACGCTTGAGAAACTCAAAATTTTCGCAGTTCTGATGCTCGACAAGCATAACTAGAACGGTCTAGGGGAAAAGTACGCATACCGTTGTAATCGGGCGAGTTTCTACTTTCCGATGCAACATAAATTTTGCGGATTGGTCAATACGTTCGCGAGATATGGCAGTTTGGATGTAAGAAACGCTTGAGAAACTCAACATTTTCGCAGTTCTGATGCTCGAAACGAATAACTAGAACGGCCTAGGGGAAAAGTACGCATACCGTTGTAATCGGGCGACTGTCTACTTTCAGATGCAACAGAAATTTTGCGGATTGGTCAATCCGTTCGCGAGATATGGCAGTTTGGAGGTAAGAAACGGTTGAGAAACTCAAAACTTTCACAGTTCTGATGCTCGACAAGCATAACTAGAACGGTCTAGGGGAAAAGTACGCATACCGTTGTAATCGGGCGAGTTTCTACTTTCAGATGCAACAGAAATTTTGCGGATTGGTCAATCCGTTCGCGAGATATGGCAGTTTGGAGGTAAGAAACGCTTGAGAAACTCAAAATTTTCGCAGTTCTGATGCTCGACAAGCATAACTAGAACGGTCTAGGGGAAAAGTACGCATACCGTTGTAATCGGGCGAGTTTCTACTTTCCGATGCAGCGGAAATTTTGCGGATTGTTCAATCCGTTCGCGAGATATGGCAGTTTGGAGGTAAGGAACGCTTGAGAAACTCAAAATTTTCGCAGTTCTGATGCTCGAAACGAATAACTAGAACGGACTAGGGGAAAAGTACGCATACCGTTGTAATCGGGCGAGTTTCTACTTTCAGATGCAACAGAAATTTTGCGGATTGGTCAATCCGTTCGCGAGATATGGCAGTTTGGAGGTAAGAAACGCTTGAGAAACTCAAAATTTTCGCAGTTCTGATGCTCGAAACGAATAACTAGAACGGCCTAGGGGAAAAGCACGCACACCGATGTAATCGGGCGAGTTTCTACTTTCAGATGCAACAGAAATTTTGCGGATTAGTCAATCCGTTCGCGAGATATGGCAGTTTAGAGGTAAGAAACGCTTGAGAAACTCAAAATTTTCGCAGTTCTGATGCTCGACAAGCATAACTAGAACGGTCTAGGGGAAAAGTTCGCATACCGTTGTAATCGGGCGAGTTTCTACTTTCAGATGCAACAGAAATTTTGCGGATTGGTCAATCCGTTCGCGAGATATGGCAGTTTGGAGGTAAGAAACGCTTGAGAAACTCAAAATTTTCGCAGTTCTGATGCTCGACAAGCATAATTAGAACGGTCTAGGGGAAAAGTACGCATACCGTTGTAATCGGGCGAGTTTCTACTTTCCGATGCAACAGAAATTTTGCGGATTGGTCAATACGTTCGCGAGATATGGCAGTTTGGATGTAAGAAACGCTTGAGAAACTCAAAATTTTCGCAGTTCTGATGCTCGAAACGAATAACTAGAACGGCCTAGGGGAAAAGTACGCATACCGTTGTAATCGGGCGACTGTCTACTTTCAGATGCAACAGAAATTTTGCGGATTGGTCAATCCGTTCGCGAGATATGGCAGTTTGGAGGTAAGAAACGGTTGAGAAACTCAAAACTTTCACAGTTCTGATGCTCGACAAGCATAACTAGAACGGTCTAGGGGAAAAGTACGCATACCGTTGTAATCGGGCGAGTTTCTACTTTCAGATGCAACAGAAATTTTGCGGATTGGTCAATCCGTTCGCGAGATATGGCAGTTTGGAGGTAATAAACGCTTGAGAAACTCAAAATTTTCGCAGTTCTGATGCTCGAAACGAATAACTAGAACGGCCTAGGGGAAAGGTACGCATACCGTTGTAATCGGGCGAGTTTCTACATTCAGATGCAACAGAAATTTTGCGGATTGGTCAATCCGTTCGCCAGATATGGCAGCTTGGAGGTAAGCAACACTTGAGAAACCCAAAATTTTCGCAGTTCTCATGCTCGAAACGAATAACTACAACGGCCTAGGGGAAAAGTACGCATACCGTTGTAATCGGGCGAGTTTCTACTTTCCGATGCAACAGAAATTTTGCGAATGGGTCAATCAGTTCGCGAGATATGGCAGTTTGTAGGTAAGAAACGCTTGAGAAACTCAACATTTTCGCAGTTCTGATGCTCGAAACGAATAACTAGAACGGCCTAGGGGAAAAGTTACCATACCGTTGTAATCGGGCGAGTTTCTACTTTCAGATGTAACAGAAATTTTGCGGATTGGTCAATCCGTTCGCGAGATATGGCAGTTTGGAGGTAAGAAACGCTTGCGAAACTCAAAATTTTCGCAGTTCTGATGCTCGAAACGAATAACTAGAACGGCCTAGGGGAAAAGCACGCATACGTTGTAATCGGGCGAGTTTCTACTTTCAGATGCAACAGAAATTTTGCGGATTAGTCAATCCGTTCGCGAGATATGGCAGTTTAGAGGTAAGAAACGCTTGAGAAACTCAAAATTTTCGCAGTTCTGATGCTCGACAAGCATAACTAGAACGGTCTAGGGGAAAAGTACGCATACCGTTGTAATCGGGCGAGTTTCTACTTTCCGATGCAACAGAAATTTTGCGGATTGGTCAATACGTTCGCGAGATATGGCAGTTTGGATGTAAGAAACGCTTGAGAAACTCAACATTTTCGCAGTTCTGATGCTCGAAACGAATAACTAGAACGGCCTAGGGGAAAAGTACGCATACCGTTGTAATCGGGCGACTGTCTACTTTCAGATGCAACAGAAATTTTGCGGATTGGTCAATCCGTTCGCGAGATATGGCAGTTTGGAGGTAAGAAACGGTTGAGAAACTCAAAACTTTCACAGTTCTGATGCTCGACAAGCATAACTAGAACGGTCTAGGGGAAAAGTACGCATACCGTTGTAATCGGGCGAGTTTCTACTTTCAGATGCAACAGAAATTTTGCGGATTGGTCAATCCGTTCGCGAGATATGGCAGTTTGGAGGTAAGAAACGCTTGAGAAACTCAAAATTTTCGCAGTTCTGATGCTCGACAAGCATAACTAGAACGGTCTAGGGGAAAAGTACGCATACCGTTGTAATCGGGCGAGTTTCTACTTTCCGATGCAGCGGAAATTTTGCGGATTGTTCAATCCGTTCGCGAGATATGGCAGTTTGGAGGTAAGGAACGCTTGAGAAACTCAAAATTTTCGCAGTTCTGATGCTCGAAACGAATAACTAGAACGGACTAGGGGAAAAGTACGCATACCGTTGTAATCGGGCGAGTTTCTACTTTCAGATGCAACAGAAATTTTGCGGATTGGTCAATCCGTTCGCGAGATATGGCAGTTTGGAGGTAAGAAACGCTTGAGAAACTCAAAATTTTCGCAGTTCTGATGCTCGAAACGAATAACTAGAACGGCCTAGGGGAAAAGCACGCATACCGATGTAATCGGGCGAGTTTCTACTTTCAGATGCAACAGAAATTTTGCGGATTAGTCAATCCGTTCGCGAGATATGGCAGTTTAGAGGTAAGAAACGCTTGAGAAACTCAAAATTTTCGCAGTTCTGATGCTCGACAAGCATAACTAGAACGGTCTAGGGGAAAAGTTCGCATACCGTTGTAATCGGGCGAGTTTCTACTTTCAGATGCAACAGAAATTTTGCGGATTGGTCAATCCGTTCGCGAGATATGGCAGTTTGGAGGTAAGAAACGCTTGAGAAACTCAAAATTTTCGCAGTTCTGATGCTCGACAAGCATAACTAGAACGGTCTAGGGGAAAAGTACGCATACCGTTGTAATCGGGCGAGTTTCTACTTTCCGATGCAACAGAAATTTTGCGGATTGGTCAATACGTTCGCGAGATATGGCAGTTTGGATGTAAGAAACGCTTGAGAAACTCAACATTTTCGCAGTTCTGATGCTCGAAACGAATAACTAGAACGGCCTAGGGGAAAAGTACGCATACCGTTGTAATCGGGCGACTGTCTACTTTCAGATGCAACAGAAATTTTGCGGATTGGTCAATCCGTTCGCGAGATATGGCAGTTTGGAGGTAAGAAACGGTTGAGAAACTCAAAACTTTCACAGTTCTGATGCTCGACAAGCATAACTAGAACGGTCTAGGGGAAAAGTACGCATACCGTTGTAATCGGGCGAGTTTCTACTTTCAGATGCAACAGAAATTTTGCGGATTGGTCAATCCGTTCGCGAGATATGGCAGTTTGGAGGTAATAAACGCTTGAGAAACTCAAAATTTTCGCAGTTCTGATGCTCGAAACGAATAACTAGAACGGCCTAGGGGAAAAGTACGCATACCGTTGTAATCGGGCGAGTTTCTACATTCAGATGCAACAGAAATTTTGCGGATTGGTCAATCCGTTCGCCAGATATGGCAGCTTGGAGGTAAGCAACACTTGAGAAACCCAAAATTTTCGCAGTTCTCATGCTCGAAACGAATAACTACAACGGCCTAGGGGAAAAGTACGCATACCGTTGTAATCGGGCGAGTTTCTACTTTCCGATGCAACAGAAATTTTGCGAATGGGTCAATCAGTTCGCGAGATATGGCAGTTTGTAGGTAAGAAACGCTTGAGAAACTCAACATTTTCGCAGTTCTGATGCTCGAAACGAATAACTAGAACGGCCTAGGGGAAAAGTTACCATACCGTTGTAATCGGGCGAGTTTCTACTTTCAGATGCAACAGAAATTTTGCGGATTGGTCAATCCGTTCGCGAGATATGGCAGTTTGGAGGTAAGAAACGCTTGCGAAACTCAAAATTTTCGCAGTTCTGATGCTCGAAACGAATAACTAGAACGGCCTAGGGGAAAAGCACGCATACGTTGTAATCGGGCGAGTTTCTACTTTCAGATGCAACAGAAATTTTGCGGATTAGTCAATCCGTTCGCGAGATATGGCAGTTTAGAGGTAAGAAACGCTTGAGAAACTCAAAATTTTCGCAGTTCTGATGCTCGACAAGCATAACTAGAACGGTCTAGGGGAAAAGTACGCATACCGTTGTAATCGGGCGAGTTTCTACTTTCCGATGCAACAGAAATTTTGCGGATTGGTCAATACGTTCGCGAGATATGGCAGTTTGGATGTAAGAAACGCTTGAGAAACTCAACATTTTCGCAGTTCTGATGCTCGAAACGAATAACTAGAACGGCCTAGGGGAAAAGTACGCATACCGTTGTAATCGGGCGACTGTCTACTTTCAGATGCAACAGAAATTTTGCGGATTGGTCAATCCGTTCGCGAGATATGGCAGTTTGGAGGTAAGAAACGGTTGAGAAACTCAAAACTTTCACAGTTCTGATGCTCGACAAGCATAACTAGAACGGTCTAGGGGAAAAGTACGCATACCGTTGTAATCGGGCGAGTTTCTACTTTCAGATGCAACAGAAATTTTGCGGATTGGTCAATCCGTTCGCGAGATATGGCAGTTTGGAGGTAATAAACGCTTGAGAAACTCAAAATTTTCGCAGTTCTGATGCTCGAAACGAATAACTAGAACGGCCTAGGGGAAAAGTACGCATACCGTTGTAATCGGGCGAGTTTCTACATTCAGATGCAACAGAAATTTTGCGGATTGGTCAATCCGTTCGCCAGATATGGCAGCTTGGAGGTAAGCAACACTTGAGAAACCCAAAATTTTCGCAGTTCTCATGCTCGAAACGAATAACTACAACGGCCTAGGGGAAAAGTACGCATACCGTTGTAATCGGGCGAGTTTCTACTTTCCGATGCAACAGAAATTTTGCGAATGGGTCAATCAGTTCGAGAGATATGGCAGTTTGTAGGTAAGAAACGCTTGAGAAACTCAACATTTTCGCAGTTCTGATGCTCGAAACGAATAACTAGAACGGCCTAGGGGAAAAGTACCCATACCGTTGTAATCGGGCGAGTTTCTACTTTCAGATGCAACAGAAATTTTGCGGATTGGTCAATCCGTTCGCGAGATATGGCAGTTTGGAGGTAAGAAACGCTTGAGAAACTCAAAATTTTCGCAGTTCTGATGCTCGAAACGAATAACTAGAACGGCCTAGGGGAAAAGCACGCATACGTTGTAATCGGGCGAGTTTCTACTTTCAGATGCAACAGAAATTTTGCGGATTAGTCAATCCGTTCGCGAGATATGGCAGTTTAGAGGTAAGAAACGCTTGAGAAACTCAAAATTTTCGCAGTTCTGATGCTCGACAAGCATAACTAGAACGGTCTAGGGGAAAAGTACGCATACCGTTGTAATCGGGCGAGTTTCTACTTTCAGATGCAACAGAAATTTTGCGGATTGGTCAATCCGTTCGCGAGATATGGCAGTTTGGAGGTAATAAACGCTTGAGAAACTCAAAATTTTCGCAGTTCTGATGCTCGAAACGAATAACTAGAACGGCCTAGGGGAAAAGTACGCACACCGTTGTAATCGGGCGAGTTTCTACTTTCAGATGCAACAGAAATTTTGCGGATTGGTCAATCCGTTCGCGAGATATGGCAGTTTGGAGGTAAGAAACGCTTGAGAAACTCAAAATTTTCGCAGTTCTGATGCTCGACAAGCATAACTAGAACGGTCTAGGGGAAAAGTACGCATACCGTTGTAATCGGGCGAGTTTCTACTTTCCGATGCAACGGAAATTTTGCGGATTGTTCAATCCGTTCGCGAGATATGGCAGTTTGGAGGTAAGGAACGCTTGAGAAACTCAAAATTTTCGCAGTTCTGATGCTCGAAACGAATAACTAGAACGGACTAGGGGAAAAGTACGCATACCGTTGTAATCGGGCGAGTTTCTACTTTCCGATGCAACAGAAATTTTGCGGATTGGTCAATACGTTCGCGAGATATGGCAGTTTGGATGTAAGAAACGCTTGAGAAACTCAACATTTTCGCAGTTCTGATGCTCGAAACGAATAACTAGAACGGCCTAGGGGAAAAGTACGCATACCGTTGTAATCGGGCGACTGTCTACTTTCAGATGCAACAGAAATTTTGCGGATTGGTCAATCCGTTCGCGAGATATGGCAGTTTGGAGGTAAGAAACGGTTGAGAAACTCAAAACTTTCACAGTTCTGATGCTCGACAAGCATAACTAGAACGGTCTAGGGGAAAAGTACGCATACCGTTGTAATCGGGCGAGTTTCTACTTTCAGATGCAACAGAAATTTTGTGGATTGGTCAATCCGTTCGCGAGATATGGCAGTTTGGAGGTAATAAACGCTTGAGAAACTCAAAATTTTCGCAGTTCTGATGCTCGAAACGAATAACTAGAACGGCCTAGGGGAAAAGTACGCATACCGTTGTTATCGGGCGAGTTTCTACTTTCAGATGCAACAGAAATTTTGCGGATTGGTCAATCCGTTCGCCAGATATGGCAGCTTGGAGGTAAGCAACACTTGAGAAACCCAAAATTTTCGCAGTTCTCATGCTCGAAACGAATAACTACAACGGCCTAGGGGAAAAGTACGCATACCGTTGTAATCGGGCGAGATTCTACTTTCAGACGCAACAGAAATTTTGCAGATTGGTCAATCTGTTCGCGAGATATGGCAGTTTGGAGGTAAGAAACGCTTGAGAAACTCAAAATTTTCGCAGTTCCGATGCTCGACAAGCATAACTAGAACGGTCTAGGGGAAAAGTACGAATACCGTTGTAATCGGGCGAGTTTCTACTTTCCGATGCAACAGAAATTTTGCGAATGGGTCAATCAGTTCGCGAGATATGGCAGTTTGTAGGTAAGAAACGCTTGAGAAACTCAACATTTTCGCAGTTCTGATGCTCGAAACGAATAACTAGAACGGCCTAGGGGAAAAGTACGCATACCGTTGTAATCGGGCGAGTTTCTACTTTCAGATGCAACAGAAATTTTGCGGATTGGTCAATCCGTTCGCGAGATATGGCAGTTTGGAGGTAAGAAACGCTTGAGAAACTCAAAATTTTCGCAGTTCTGATGCTCGAAACGAATAACTAGAACGGCCTAGGGGAAAAGCACGCATACCGTTGTAATCGGGCGAGTTTCTACTTTCAGATGCAACAGAAATTTTGCGGATTAGTCAATCCGTTCGCGAGATATGGCAGTTTAGAGGTAAGAAACGCTTGAGAAACTCAAAATTTTCGCAGTTCTGATGCTCGACAAGCATAACTAGAACGGTCTAGGGGAAAAGTACGCATACCGTTGTAATCGGGCGAGTTTCTACTTTCAGATGCAACAGAAATTTTGCGGATTGGTCAATCCGTTCGCCAGATATGGCAGCTTGGAGGTAAGCAACACTTGAGAAACTCAACATTTTCGCAGTTCTGATGCTCGAAACGAATAACTAGAACGGCCTAGGGGAAAAGTACGCATACCGTTGTAATCGGGCGAGTTTCTACTTTCCGATGCAACAGAAATTTTGCGAATGGGTCAATCAGTTCGCGAGATATGGCAGTTTGTAGGTAAGAAACGCTTGAGAAACTCAACATTTTCGCAGTTCTGATGCTCGAAACGAATAACTAGAACGGCCTAGGGGAAAAGTACGCATACCGTTGTAATCGGGCGAGTTTCTACTTTCAGATGCAACAGAAATTTTGCGGATTGGTCAATCCGTTCGCGAGATATGGCAGTTTGGAGGTAAGAAACGCTTGAGAAACTCAAAATTTTCGCAGTTCTGATGCTCGAAACGAATAACTAGAACGGCCTAGGGGAAAAGTACGCACACCGTTGTAATCGGGCGAGTTTCTACTTTCAGATGCAACAGAAATTTTGCGGATTGGTCAATCCGTTCGCGAGATATGGCAGTTTGGAGGTAAGCAACGCTTGAGAAACCCAAAATTTTCGCAGTTCTCATGCTCGAAACGAATAACTACAACGGCCTAGGGGAAAAGTACGCATACCGTTGTAATCGGGCGAGTTTCTACTTTCAGATGCAACAAAAATTTTGCGGATTGGTCAATCCGTTCGCGAGATATGGCAGTTTGGAGGTAAGAAACGCTTGAGAAACTCAAAATTTTCGCAGTTCTGATGCTCGACAAGCATAACTAGAACGGTCTAGGGGAAAAGTACGCATACCGTTGTAATCGGGCGAGTTTCTACTTTCCGATGCAACGGAAATTTTGCGGATTGTTCAATCCGTTCGCGAGATATGGCAGTTTGGAGGTAAGGAACGCTTGAGAAACTCAAAATTTTCGCAGTTCTGATGCTCGAAACGAGTAACTAGAACGGACTAGGGGAAAAGTACGCATACCGTTGTAATCGGGCGAGTTTCTACTTTCAGATGCAACAGAAATTTTGCGGATTGGTCAATCCGTTCGCGAGATATGGCAGTTTGGAGGTAAGAAACGCTTGAGAAACTCAAAATTTCCGCAGTTCTGATGCTCGACAAGCATAACTAGAACGGTCTAGGGGAAAAGTACGCATACCGTTGTAATCGGGCGAGTTTCTACTTTCCGATGCAACAGAAATTTTGCGGATTGGTCAATACGTTCGCGAGATATGGCAGTTTGGATGTAAGAAACGCTTGAGAAACTCAACATTTTCGCAGTTCTGATGCTCGAAACGAATAACTAGAACGGCCTAGGGGAAAAGTACGCATACCGTTGTAATCGGGCGACTGTCTACTTTCAGATGCAACAGAAATTTTGCGGATTGGTCAATCCGTTCGCGAGATATGGCAGTTTTGAGGTAAGAAACGGTTGAGAAACTCAAAACTTTCACAGTTCTGATGCTCGACAAGCATAACTAGAACGGTCTAGGGGAAAAGTACGCATACCGTTGTAATCGGGCGAGTTTCTACTTTCAGATGCAACAGAAATTTTGCGGATTGGTCAATCCGTTCGCGAGATATGGCAGTTTGGAGGTAAGAAACGCTTGAGAAACTCAAAATTTTCGCAGTTCTGATGCTCGAAACGAATAACAAGAACGGCCTAGGGGAAAAGCACGCATACCGTTGTAATCGGGCGAGTTTCTACTTTCAGATGCAACAGAAATTTTGCGGATTAGTCAATCCGTTCGCGAGATATGGCAGTTTGGAGGTAATAAACGCTTGAGAAACTCAAAATTTTCGCAGTTCTGATGCTCGAAACGAATAACTAGAACGGCCTAGGGGAAAAGTACGCATACCGTTGTAATCGGGCGAGTTTCTACTTTCAGATGCAACAGAAATTTTGCGGATTGGTCAATCCGTTCGCGAGATATGGCAGTTTGGAGGTAAGAAACGCTTGAGAAAGTCAAAATTCTCGCAGTTCTGATGCTCGAAACGAATAACTAGAACGGCCTAGGGGAAAAGCACGCATACCGTTGTAATCGGGCGAGTTTCTACTTTCAGATGCAACAGAAATTTTGCGGACTGGTCAATCCGTTCGCGAGATATGGCAGTTTGGAGGTAAGAAACGCTTGAGAAACTCAAAATTTTCGCAGTTCTGATGCTCGAAACGAATAACTAGAACGGCCTAGGGGAAAAGCACGCACACCGTTGTAATCGGGCGAGTTTCTACTTTCAGATGCAACAGAAATTTTGCGGATTAGTCAATCCGTTCGCGAGATATGGCAGTTTAGAGGTAAGAAACGCTTGAGAAACTCAAAATTTTCGCAGTTCTGATGCTCGACAAGCATAACTAGAACGGTCTAGGGGAAAAGTACGCATACCGTTGTAATCGGGCGAGTTTCTACTTTCAGATGCAACAGAAATTTTGCGGATTGGTCAATCCGTTCGCGAGATATGGCAGTTTGGAGGTAATAAACGCTTGAGAAACTCAAAATTTTCGCAGTTCTCATGCTCGAAACGAATAACTACAACGGCGTAGGGGAAAAGTACGCATACCGTTGTAATCGGGCGAGTTTCTACTTTCAGATGCAACAAAAATTTTGCGGATTGGTCAATCCGTTCGCGAGATATGGCAGTTTGGAGGTAAGCAACGCTTGAGAAACCCAAAATTTTCGCAGTTCTGATGCTCGACAAGCATAACTAGAACGGTCCAGGGGAAAAGTACGCATACCGTTGTAATCGGGCGAGTTTCTACTTTCCGATGCAACGGAAATTTTGCGGATTGTTCAATCCGTTCGCGAGATATGGCAGTTTGGAGGTAAGGAACGCTTGAGAAACTCAAAATTTTCGCAGTTCTGATGCTCGAAACGAATAACTAGAACGGACTAGGGGAAAAGTACGCATACCGTTGTAATCGGGCGAGTTTCTACTTTCAGATGCAACAGAAATTTTGCGGATTGGTCAATCAGTTCGCGAGATATGGCAGTTTGGAGGTAAGAAACGCTTGAGAAACTCAAAATTTTCGCAGTTCTGATGCTCGAAACGAATAACTAAAACGGCCTAGGGGAAAAGCACGCATACCGTTGTAATCGGGCGAGTTTCTACTTTCAGATGCAACAGAAATTTTGCGGATTAGTCAATCCGTTCGCGAGATATGGCAGTTTAGAGGTAAGAAACGCTTGAGAAACTCAAAATTTTCGCAGTTCTGGTGCTCGACAAGCATAACTAGAACGGTCTAGGGGAAAAGTACGCATACCGTTGTAATCGGGCGAGTTTCTACTTTCAGATGCAATAGAAATTTTGCGGATTGGTCAATCCGTTCGCGAGATATGGCAGTTTGGAGGTAAGAAACGCTTGAGAAACTCAAAATTTTCGCAGTTCTGATGCTCGACAAGCATAACTAGAACGGTCTAGGGGAAAAGTACGCATACCGTTGTAATCGGGCGAGTTTCTACTTTCCGATGCAACAGAAATTTTGCGGATTGGTCAATACGTTCGCGAGATATGGCAGTTTGGATGTAAGAAACGCTTGAGAAACTCAACATTTTCGCAGTTCTGATGCTCGAAACGAATAACTAGAACGGCCTAGGGGAAAAGTACGCATACCGTTGTAATCGGGCGACTGTCTACTTTCAGATGCAACAGAAATTTTGCGGATTGGTCAATCCGTTCGCGAGATATGGCAGTTTGGAGGTAAGAAACGGTTGAGAAACTCAAAACTTTCACAGTTCTGATGCTCGACAAGCATAACTAGAACGGTCTAGGGGAAAAGTACGCATACCGTTGTAATCGGGCGAGTTTCTACTTTCAGATGCAACAGAAATTTTGCGGATTGGTCAATCCGTTCGCGAGATATGGCAGTTTGGAGGTAAGAAACGCTTGAGAAACTCAAAATTCTCGCAGTTCTGATGCTCGAAACGAATAACTAGAACGGTCTAGGGGAAAAGCACGCATACCGTTGTAATCGGGCGAGTTTCTACTTTCAGATGCAACAGAAATTTTGCGGACTGGTCAATCCGTTCGCGAGATATGGCAGTTTGGAGGTAAGAAACGCTTGAGAAACTCAAAATTTTCGCAGTTCTGATGCTCGAAACGAATAACTAGAACGGCCTAGGGGAAAAGCACGCACACCGTTGTAATCGGGCGAGTTTCTACTTTCAGATGCAACAGAAATTTTGCGGATTAGTCAATCCGTTCGCGAGATATGGCAGTTTAGAGGTAAGAAACGCTTGAGAAACTCAAAATTTTCGCAGTTCTGATGCTCGACAAGCATAACTAGAACGGTCTAGGGGAAAAGTACGCATACCGTTGTAATCGGGCGAGTTTCTACTTTCAGATGCAACAGAAATTTTGCGGATTGGTCAATCCGTTCGCGAGATATGGCAGTTTGGAGGTAATAAACGCTTGAGAAACTCAAAATTTTCGCAGTTCTGATGCTCGAAACGAATAACTAGAACGGCCTAGGGGAAAAGTACGCACACCGTTGTAATCGGGCGAGTTTCTACTTTCAGATGCAACAGAAATTTTGCGGATTGGTCAATCCGTTCGCGAGATATGGCAGTTTGGAGGTAAGCAACGCTTGAGAAACCCAAAATTTTCGCAGTTCTCATGCTCGAAACGAATAACTACAACGGCCTAGGGGAAAAGTACGCATACCGTTGTAATCGGGCGAGTTTCTACTTTCAGATGCAACAAAAATTTTGCGGATTGGTCAATCCGTTCGCGAGATATGGCAGTTTGGAGGTAAGAAACGCTTGAGAAACTCAAAATTTTCGCAGTTCTGATGCTCGACAAGCATAACTAGAACGGTCTAGGGGAAAAGTACGCATACCGTTGTAATCGGGCGAGTTTCTACTTTCCGATGCAACGGAAATTTTGCGGATTGTTCAATCCGTTCGCGAGATATGGCAGTTTGGAGGTAAGGAACGCTTGAGAAACTCAAAATTTTCGCAGTTCTGATGCTCGAAACGAATAACTAGAACGGTCTAGGGGAAAAGTACGCATACCGTTGTAATCGGGCGAGTTTCTACTTTCCGATGCAACAGAAATTTTGCGGATTGGTCAATACGTTCGCGAGATATGGCAGTTTGGATGTAAGAAACGCTTGAGAAACTCAACATTTTCGCAGTTCTGATGCTCGAAACGAATAACTAGAACGGCCTAGGGGAAAAGTACGCATACCGTTGTAATCGGGCGACTGTCTACTTTCAGATGCAACAGAAATTTTGCGGATTGGTCAATCCGTTCGCGAGATATGGCAGTTTGGAGGTAAGAAACGGTTGAGAAACTCAAAACTTTCACAGTTCTGATGCTCGACAAGCATAACTAGAACGGTCTAGGGGAAAAGTACGCATACCGTTGTAATCGGGCGAGTTTCTACTTTCAGATGCAACAGAAATTTTGCGGATTGGTCAATCCGTTCGCGAGATATGGCAGTTTGGAGGTAAGAAACGCTTGAGAAACTCAAAATTCTCGCAGTTCTGATGCTCGAAACGAATAACTAGAACGGTCTAGGGGAAAAGCACGCATACCGTTGTAATCGGGCGAGTTTCTACTTTCAGATGCAACAGAAATTTTGCGGACTGGTCAATCCGTTCGCGAGATATGGCAGTTTGGAGGTAAGAAACGCTTGAGAAACTCAAAATTTTCGCAGTTCTGATGCTCGAAACGAATAACTAGAACGGCCTAGGGGAAAAGCACGCACACCGTTGTAATCGGGCGAGTTTCTACTTTCAGATGCAACAGAAATTTTGCGGATTAGTCAATCCGTTCGCGAGATATGGCAGTTTAGAGGTAAGAAACGCTTGAGAAACTCAAAATTTTCGCAGTTCTGATGCTCGACAAGCATAACTAGAACGGTCTAGGGGAAAAGTACGCATACCGTTGTAATCGGGCGAGTTTCTACTTTCAGATGCAACAGAAATTTTGCGGATTGGTCAATCCGTTCGCGAGATATGGCAGTTTGGAGGTAATAAACGCTTGAGAAACTCAAAATTTTCGCAGTTCTGATGCTCGAAACGAATAACTAGAACGGCCTAGGGGAAAAGTACGCACACCGTTGTAATCGGGCGAGTTTCTACTTTCAGATGCAACAGAAATTTTGCGGATTGGTCAATCCGTTCGCGAGATATGGCAGTTTGGAGGTAAGCAACGCTTGAGAAACCCAAAATTTTCGCAGTTCTCATGCTCGAAACGAATAACTACAACGGCCTAGGGGAAAAGTACGCATACCGTTGTAATCGGGCGAGTTTCTACTTTCAGATGCAACAAAAATTTTGCGGATTGGTCAATCCGTTCGCGAGATATGGCAGTTTGGAGGTAAGAAACGCTTGAGAAACTCAAAATTTTCGCAGTTCTGATGCTCGACAAGCATAACTAGAACGGTCTAGGGGAAAAGTACGCATACCGTTGTAATCGGGCGAGTTTCTACTTTCCGATGCAACGGAAATTTTGCGGATTGTTCAATCCGTTCGCGAGATATGGCAGTTTGGAGGTAAGGAACGCTTGAGAAACTCAAAATTTTCGCAGTTCTGATGCTCGAAACGAATAACTAGAACGGACTAGGGGAAAAGTACGCATACCGTTGTAATCGGGCGAGTTTCTACTTTCAGATGCAACAGAAATTTTGCGGATTGGTCAATCAGTTCGCGAGATATGGCAGTTTGGAGGTAAGAAACGCTTGAGAAACTCAAAATTTTCGCAGTTCTGATGCTCGAAACTAATAACTAGAACGGCCTAGGGGAAAAGCACGCATACCGTTGTAATCGGGCGAGTTTCTACTTTCAGATGCAACAGAAATTTTGCGGATTAGTCAATCCGTTCGCGAGATATGGCAGTTTAGAGGTAAGAAACGCTTGAGAAACTCAACATTTTCGCAGTTCTGATGCTCGAAACGAATAACTAGAACGGCCTAGGGGAAAAGTACGCATACCGTTGTAATCGGGCGAGTTTCTACTTTCAGATGCAACAGAAATTTTGCGGATTGGTCAATACGTTCGCGAGATATGGCAGTTTGGATGTAAGAAACGCTTGAGAAACTCAACATTTTCGCAGTTCTGATGCTCGAAACGAATAACTAGAACGGCCTAGGGGAAAAGTACGCATACCGTTGTAATCGGGCGACTGTCTACTTTCAGATGCAACAGAAATTTTGCGGATTGGTCAATCCGTTCGCGAGATATGGCAGTTTGGAGGTAAGAAACGGTTGAGAAACTCAAAACTTTCACAGTTCTGATGCTCGACAAGCATAACTAGAACGGTCTAGGGGAAAAGTACGCATACCGTTGTAATCGGGCGAGTTTCTACTTTCAGATGCAACAGAAATTTTGCGGATTGGTCAATCCGTTCGCGAGATATGGCAGTTTGGAGGTAATAAACGCTTGAGAAACTCAAAATTTTCGCAGTTCTGATGCTCGAAACGAATAACTAGAACGGCCTAGGGGAAAAGTACGCATACCGTTGTAATCGGGCGAGTTTCTACTTTCCGATGCAACAGAAATTTTGCGAATGGGTCAATCAGTTCGCGAGATATGGCAGTTTGTAGGTAAGAAACGCTTGAGAAACTCAACATTTTCGCAGTTCTGATGCTCGAAACGAATAACTAGAACGGCCTAGGGGAAAAGTTACCATACCGTTGTAATCGGGCGAGTTTCTACTTTCAGATGCAACAGAAATTTTGCGGATTGGTCAATCCGTTCGCGAGATATGGCAGTTTGGAGGTAAGAAACGCTTGCGAAACTCAAAATTTTCGCAGTTCTGATGCTCGAAACGAATAACTAGAACGGCCTAGGGGAAAAGCACGCATACGTTGTAATCGGGCGAGTTTCTACTTTCAGATGCAACAGAAATTTTGCGGATTGGTCAATCCGTTCGCGAGATATGGCAGTTTGGAGGTAAGAAACGCTTGAGAAACTCAAAATTTTCGCAGTTCTGATGCTCGAAACGAATAACTAGAACGGCCTAGGGGAAAAGCACGCATACCGTTGTAATCGGGCGAGTTTCTACTTTCAGATGCAACAGAAATTTTGCGGATTAGTCAATCCGTTCGCGAGATATGGCAGTTTAGAGGTAAGAAACGCTTGAGAAACTCAAAATTTTCGCAGTTCTGATGCTCGACAAGCATAACTAGAACGGTCTAGGGGAAAAGTACGCATACCGTTGTAATCGGGCGAGTTTCTACTTTCAGATGCAACAGAAATTTTGCGGATTGGTCAATCCGTTCGCGAGATATGGCAGTTTGGAGGTAATAAACGCTTGAGAAACTCAAAATTTTCGCAGTTCTGATGCTCGAAACGAATAACTAGAACGGCCTAGGGGAAAAGTACGCACACCGTTGTAATCGGGCGAGTTTCTACTTTCAGATGCAACAGAAATTTTGCGGATTGGTCAATCCGTTCGCGAGATATGGCAGTTTGGAGGTAAGCAACGCTTGAGAAACCCAAAATTTTCGCAGTTCTCATGCTCGAAACGAATAACTACAACGGCCTAGGGGAAAAGTACGCATACCGTTGTAATCGGGCGAGTTTCTACTTTCAGATGCAACAAAAATTTTGCGGATTGGTCAATCCGTTCGCGAGATATGGCAGTTTGGAGGTAAGAAACGCTTGAGAAACTCAAAATTTTCGCAGTTCTGATGCTCGACAAGCATAACTAGAACGGTCTAGGGGAAAAGTACGCATACCGTTGTAATCGGGCGAGTTTCTACTTTCCGATGCAACGGAAATTTTGCGGATTGTTCAATCCGTTCGCGAGATATGGCAGTTTGGAGGTAAGGAACGCTTGAGAAACTCAAAATTTTCGCAGTTCTGATGCTCGAAACGAGTAACTAGAACGGACTAGGGGAAAAGTACGCATACCGTTGTAATCGGGCGAGTTTCTACTTTCAGATGCAACAGAAATTTTGCGGATTGGTCAATCCGTTCGCGAGATATGGCAGTTTGGAGGTAAGAAACGCTTGAGAAACTCAAAATTTCCGCAGTTCTGATGCTCGACAAGCATAACTAGAACGGTCTAGGGGAAAAGTACGCATACCGTTGTAATCGGGCGAGTTTCTACTTTCCGATGCAACAGAAATTTTGCGGATTGGTCAATACGTTCGCGAGATATGGCAGTTTGGATGTAAGAAACGCTTGAGAAACTCAACATTTTCGCAGTTCTGATGCTCGAAACGAATAACTAGAACGGCCTAGGGGAAAAGTACGCATACCGTTGTAATCGGGCGACTGTCTACTTTCAGATGCAACAGAAATTTTGCGGATTGGTCAATCCGTTCGCGAGATATGGCAGTTTTGAGGTAAGAAACGGTTGAGAAACTCAAAACTTTCACAGTTCTGATGCTCGACAAGCATAACTAGAACGGTCTAGGGGAAAAGTACGCATACCGTTGTAATCGGGCGAGTTTCTACTTTCAGATGCAACAGAAATTTTGCGGATTGGTCAATCCGTTCGCGAGATATGGCAGTTTGGAGGTAAGAAACGCTTGAGAAACTCAAAATTTTCGCAGTTCTGATGCTCGAAACGAATAACAAGAACGGCCTAGGGGAAAAGCACGCATACCGTTGTAATCGGGCGAGTTTCTACTTTCAGATGCAACAGAAATTTTGCGGATTAGTCAATCCGTTCGCGAGATATGGCAGTTTGGAGGTAATAAACGCTTGAGAAACTCAAAATTTTCGCAGTTCTGATGCTCGAAACGAATAACTAGAACGGCCTAGGGGAAAAGTACGCATACCGTTGTAATCGGGCGAGTTTCTACTTTCAGATGCAACAGAAATTTTGCGGATTGGTCAATCCGTTCGCGAGATATGGCAGTTTGGAGGTAAGAAACGCTTGAGAAAGTCAAAATTCTCGCAGTTCTGATGCTCGAAACGAATAACTAGAACGGCCTAGGGGAAAAGCACGCATACCGTTGTAATCGGGCGAGTTTCTACTTTCAGATGCAACAGAAATTTTGCGGACTGGTCAATCCGTTCGCGAGATATGGCAGTTTGGAGGTAAGAAACGCTTGAGAAACTCAAAATTTTCGCAGTTCTGATGCTCGAAACGAATAACTAGAACGGCCTAGGGGAAAAGCACGCACACCGTTGTAATCGGGCGAGTTTCTACTTTCAGATGCAACAGAAATTTTGCGGATTAGTCAATCCGTTCGCGAGATATGGCAGTTTAGAGGTAAGAAACGCTTGAGAAACTCAAAATTTTCGCAGTTCTGATGCTCGACAAGCATAACTAGAACGGTCTAGGGGAAAAGTACGCATACCGTTGTAATCGGGCGAGTTTCTACTTTCAGATGCAACAGAAATTTTGCGGATTGGTCAATCCGTTCGCGAGATATGGCAGTTTGGAGGTAATAAACGCTTGAGAAACTCAAAATTTTCGCAGTTCTCATGCTCGAAACGAATAACTACAACGGCGTAGGGGAAAAGTACGCATACCGTTGTAATCGGGCGAGTTTCTACTTTCAGATGCAACAAAAATTTTGCGGATTGGTCAATCCGTTCGCGAGATATGGCAGTTTGGAGGTAAGCAACGCTTGAGAAACCCAAAATTTTCGCAGTTCTGATGCTCGACAAGCATAACTAGAACGGTCCAGGGGAAAAGTACGCATACCGTTGTAATCGGGCGAGTTTCTACTTTCCGATGCAACGGAAATTTTGCGGATTGTTCAATCCGTTCGCGAGATATGGCAGTTTGGAGGTAAGGAACGCTTGAGAAACTCAAAATTTTCGCAGTTCTGATGCTCGAAACGAATAACTAGAACGGACTAGGGGAAAAGTACGCATACCGTTGTAATCGGGCGAGTTTCTACTTTCAGATGCAACAGAAATTTTGCGGATTGGTCAATCAGTTCGCGAGATATGGCAGTTTGGAGGTAAGAAACGCTTGAGAAACTCAAAATTTTCGCAGTTCTGATGCTCGAAACGAATAACTAAAACGGCCTAGGGGAAAAGCACGCATACCGTTGTAATCGGGCGAGTTTCTACTTTCAGATGCAACAGAAATTTTGCGGATTAGTCAATCCGTTCGCGAGATATGGCAGTTTAGAGGTAAGAAACGCTTGAGAAACTCAAAATTTTCGCAGTTCTGGTGCTCGACAAGCATAACTAGAACGGTCTAGGGGAAAAGTACGCATACCGTTGTAATCGGGCGAGTTTCTACTTTCAGATGCAATAGAAATTTTGCGGATTGGTCAATCCGTTCGCGAGATATGGCAGTTTGGAGGTAAGAAACGCTTGAGAAACTCAAAATTTTCGCAGTTCTGATGCTCGACAAGCATAACTAGAACGGTCTAGGGGAAAAGTACGCATACCGTTGTAATCGGGCGAGTTTCTACTTTCCGATGCAACAGAAATTTTGCGGATTGGTCAATACGTTCGCGAGATATGGCAGTTTGGATGTAAGAAACGCTTGAGAAACTCAACATTTTCGCAGTTCTGATGCTCGAAACGAATAACTAGAACGGCCTAGGGGAAAAGTACGCATACCGTTGTAATCGGGCGACTGTCTACTTTCAGATGCAACAGAAATTTTGCGGATTGGTCAATCCGTTCGCGAGATATGGCAGTTTGGAGGTAAGAAACGGTTGAGAAACTCAAAACTTTCACAGTTCTGATGCTCGACAAGCATAACTAGAACGGTCTAGGGGAAAAGTACGCATACCGTTGTAATCGGGCGAGTTTCTACTTTCAGATGCAACAGAAATTTTGCGGATTGGTCAATCCGTTCGCGAGATATGGCAGTTTGGAGGTAAGAAACGCTTGAGAAACTCAAAATTCTCGCAGTTCTGATGCTCGAAACGAATAACTAGAACGGTCTAGGGGAAAAGCACGCATACCGTTGTAATCGGGCGAGTTTCTACTTTCAGATGCAACAGAAATTTTGCGGACTGGTCAATCCGTTCGCGAGATATGGCAGTTTGGAGGTAAGAAACGCTTGAGAAACTCAAAATTTTCGCAGTTCTGATGCTCGAAACGAATAACTAGAACGGCCTAGGGGAAAAGCACGCACACCGTTGTAATCGGGCGAGTTTCTACTTTCAGATGCAACAGAAATTTTGCGGATTAGTCAATCCGTTCGCGAGATATGGCAGTTTAGAGGTAAGAAACGCTTGAGAAACTCAAAATTTTCGCAGTTCTGATGCTCGACAAGCATAACTAGAACGGTCTAGGGGAAAAGTACGCATACCGTTGTAATCGGGCGAGTTTCTACTTTCAGATGCAACAGAAATTTTGCGGATTGGTCAATCCGTTCGCGAGATATGGCAGTTTGGAGGTAATAAACGCTTGAGAAACTCAAAATTTTCGCAGTTCTGATGCTCGAAACGAATAACTAGAACGGCCTAGGGGAAAAGTACGCACACCGTTGTAATCGGGCGAGTTTCTACTTTCAGATGCAACAGAAATTTTGCGGATTGGTCAATCCGTTCGCGAGATATGGCAGTTTGGAGGTAAGCAACGCTTGAGAAACCCAAAATTTTCGCAGTTCTCATGCTCGAAACGAATAACTACAACGGCCTAGGGGAAAAGTACGCATACCGTTGTAATCGGGCGAGTTTCTACTTTCAGATGCAACAAAAATTTTGCGGATTGGTCAATCCGTTCGCGAGATATGGCAGTTTGGAGGTAAGAAACGCTTGAGAAACTCAAAATTTTCGCAGTTCTGATGCTCGACAAGCATAACTAGAACGGTCTAGGGGAAAAGTACGCATACCGTTGTAATCGGGCGAGTTTCTACTTTCCGATGCAACGGAAATTTTGCGGATTGTTCAATCCGTTCGCGAGATATGGCAGTTTGGAGGTAAGGAACGCTTGAGAAACTCAAAATTTTCGCAGTTCTGATGCTCGAAACGAATAACTAGAACGGTCTAGGGGAAAAGTACGCATACCGTTGTAATCGGGCGAGTTTCTACTTTCCGATGCAACAGAAATTTTGCGGATTGGTCAATACGTTCGCGAGATATGGCAGTTTGGATGTAAGAAACGCTTGAGAAACTCAACATTTTCGCAGTTCTGATGCTCGAAACGAATAACTAGAACGGCCTAGGGGAAAAGTACGCATACCGTTGTAATCGGGCGACTGTCTACTTTCAGATGCAACAGAAATTTTGCGGATTGGTCAATCCGTTCGCGAGATATGGCAGTTTGGAGGTAAGAAACGGTTGAGAAACTCAAAACTTTCACAGTTCTGATGCTCGACAAGCATAACTAGAACGGTCTAGGGGAAAAGTACGCATACCGTTGTAATCGGGCGAGTTTCTACTTTCAGATGCAACAGAAATTTTGCGGATTGGTCAATCCGTTCGCGAGATATGGCAGTTTGGAGGTAAGAAACGCTTGAGAAACTCAAAATTCTCGCAGTTCTGATGCTCGAAACGAATAACTAGAACGGTCTAGGGGAAAAGCACGCATACCGTTGTAATCGGGCGAGTTTCTACTTTCAGATGCAACAGAAATTTTGCGGACTGGTCAATCCGTTCGCGAGATATGGCAGTTTGGAGGTAAGAAACGCTTGAGAAACTCAAAATTTTCGCAGTTCTGATGCTCGAAACGAATAACTAGAACGGCCTAGGGGAAAAGCACGCACACCGTTGTAATCGGGCGAGTTTCTACTTTCAGATGCAACAGAAATTTTGCGGATTAGTCAATCCGTTCGCGAGATATGGCAGTTTAGAGGTAAGAAACGCTTGAGAAACTCAAAATTTTCGCAGTTCTGATGCTCGACAAGCATAACTAGAACGGTCTAGGGGAAAAGTACGCATACCGTTGTAATCGGGCGAGTTTCTACTTTCAGATGCAACAGAAATTTTGCGGATTGGTCAATCCGTTCGCGAGATATGGCAGTTTGGAGGTAATAAACGCTTGAGAAACTCAAAATTTTCGCAGTTCTGATGCTCGAAACGAATAACTAGAACGGCCTAGGGGAAAAGTACGCACACCGTTGTAATCGGGCGAGTTTCTACTTTCAGATGCAACAGAAATTTTGCGGATTGGTCAATCCGTTCGCGAGATATGGCAGTTTGGAGGTAAGCAACGCTTGAGAAACCCAAAATTTTCGCAGTTCTCATGCTCGAAACGAATAACTACAACGGCCTAGGGGAAAAGTACGCATACCGTTGTAATCGGGCGAGTTTCTACTTTCAGATGCAACAAAAATTTTGCGGATTGGTCAATCCGTTCGCGAGATATGGCAGTTTGGAGGTAAGAAACGCTTGAGAAACTCAAAATTTTCGCAGTTCTGATGCTCGACAAGCATAACTAGAACGGTCTAGGGGAAAAGTACGCATACCGTTGTAATCGGGCGAGTTTCTACTTTCCGATGCAACGGAAATTTTGCGGATTGTTCAATCCGTTCGCGAGATATGGCAGTTTGGAGGTAAGGAACGCTTGAGAAACTCAAAATTTTCGCAGTTCTGATGCTCGAAACGAATAACTAGAACGGACTAGGGGAAAAGTACGCATACCGTTGTAATCGGGCGAGTTTCTACTTTCAGATGCAACAGAAATTTTGCGGATTGGTCAATCAGTTCGCGAGATATGGCAGTTTGGAGGTAAGAAACGCTTGAGAAACTCAAAATTTTCGCAGTTCTGATGCTCGAAACTAATAACTAGAACGGCCTAGGGGAAAAGCACGCATACCGTTGTAATCGGGCGAGTTTCTACTTTCAGATGCAACAGAAATTTTGCGGATTAGTCAATCCGTTCGCGAGATATGGCAGTTTAGAGGTAAGAAACGCTTGAGAAACTCAACATTTTCGCAGTTCTGATGCTCGAAACGAATAACTAGAACGGCCTAGGGGAAAAGTACGCATACCGTTGTAATCGGGCGAGTTTCTACTTTCAGATGCAACAGAAATTTTGCGGATTGGTCAATACGTTCGCGAGATATGGCAGTTTGGATGTAAGAAACGCTTGAGAAACTCAACATTTTCGCAGTTCTGATGCTCGAAACGAATAACTAGAACGGCCTAGGGGAAAAGTACGCATACCGTTGTAATCGGGCGACTGTCTACTTTCAGATGCAACAGAAATTTTGCGGATTGGTCAATCCGTTCGCGAGATATGGCAGTTTGGAGGTAAGAAACGGTTGAGAAACTCAAAACTTTCACAGTTCTGATGCTCGACAAGCATAACTAGAACGGTCTAGGGGAAAAGTACGCATACCGTTGTAATCGGGCGAGTTTCTACTTTCAGATGCAACAGAAATTTTGCGGATTGGTCAATCCGTTCGCGAGATATGGCAGTTTGGAGGTAAGAAACGCTTGAGAAACTCAAAACTTTCACAGTTCTGATGCTCGACAAGCATAACTAGAACGGTCTAGGGGAAAAGTACGCATACCGTTGTAATCGGGCGAGTTTCTACTTTCAGATGCAACAGAAATTTTGCGGATTGGTCAATCCGTTCGCGAGATATGGCAGTTTGGAGGTAAGAAACGCTTGAGAAACTCATAATTTTCGCAGTTCTGATGCTCGAAACGAATAACAAGAACGGCCTAGGGGAAGAGCACGCATACCGTTGTAATCGGGCGAGTTTCTACTTTCCGATGCAACGGAAATTTTGCGGATTGTTCAATCCGTTCGCGAGATATGGCAGTTTGGAGGTAAGGAACGCTTGAGAAACTCAAAATTTTCGCAGTTCTGATGCTCGAAACGAATAACTAGAACGGACTAGGGGAAAAGTACGCATACCGTTGTAATCGGGCGAGTTTCTACTTTCAGATGCAACAGAAATTTTGCGGATTGGTCAATCAGTTCGCGAGATATGGCAGTTTGGAGGTAAGAAACGCTTGAGAAACTCAAAATTTTCGCAGTTCTGATGCTCGAAACTAATAACTAGAACGGCCTAGGGGAAAAGCACGCATACCGTTGTAATCGGGCGAGTTTCTACTTTCAGATGCAACAGAAATTTTGCGGATTAGTCAATCCGTTCGCGAGATATGGCAGTTTAGAGGTAAGAAACGCTTGAGAAACTCAACATTTTCGCAGTTCTGATGCTCGAAACGAATAACTAGAACGGCCTAGGGGAAAAGTACGCATACCGTTGTAATCGGGCGAGTTTCTACTTTCAGATGCAACAGAAATTTTGCGGATTGGTCAATCCGTTCGCGAGATATGGCAGTTTGGAGGTAAGAAACGCTTGAGAAACTCAAAATTTTCGCAGTTCTGATGCTCGACAAGCATAACTAGAACGGTCTAGGGGAAAAGTACGCATACCGTTGTAATCGGGCGAGTTTCTACTTTCCGATGCAACAGAAATTTTGCGGATTGGTCAATACGTTCGCGAGATATGGCAGTTTGGATGTAAGAAACGCTTGAGAAACTCAACATTTTCGCAGTTCTGATGCTCGAAACGAATAACTAGTACGGCCTAGGGGAAAAGTACGCATACCGTTGTAATCGGGCGACTGTCTACTTTCAGATGCAACAGAAATTTTGCGGATTGGTCAATCCGTTCGCGAGATATGGCAGTTTGGAGGTAAGAAACGGTTGAGAAACTCAAAACTTTCACAGTTCTGATGCTCGACAAGCATAACTAGAACGGTCTAGGGGAAAAGTACGCATACCGTTGTAATCGGGCGAGTTTCTACTTTCAGATGCAACAGAAATTTTGCGGATTGGTCAATCCGTTCGCGAGATATGGCAGTTTGGAGGTAAGAAACGCTTGAGAAACTCAAAACTTTCACAGTTCTGATGCTCGACAAGCATAACTAGAACGGTCTAGGGGAAAAGTACGCATACCGTTGTAATCGGGCGAGTTTCTACTTTCAGATGCAACAGAAATTTTGCGGATTGGTCAATCCGTTCGCGAGATATGGCAGTTTGGAGGTAAGAAACGCTTGAGAAACTCATAATTTTCGCAGTTCTGATGCTCGAAACGAATAACAAGAACGGCCTAGGGGAAGAGCACGCATACCGTTGTAATCGGGCGAGTTTCTACTTTCAGATGCAACAGAAATTTTGCGGATTAGTCAATCCGTTCGCGAGATATGGCAGTTTGGAGGTAATAAACGCTTGAGAAACTCAAAATTTTCGCAGTTCTGATGCTCGAAACGAATAACTAGAACGGCCTAGGGGAAAAGTACGCATACCGTTGTAATCGGGCGAGTTTCTACTTTCAGATGCAACAGAAATTTTGCGGATTGGTCAATCCGTTCGCGAGATATGGCAGTTTGGAGGTAAGAAACGCTTGAGAAACTCAAAATTCTCGCAGTTCTGATGCTCGAAACGAATAACTAGAACGGCCTAGGGGAAAAGCACGCATACCGTTGTAATCGGGCGAGTTTCTACTTTCAGATGCAACAGAAATTTTGCGGACTGGTCAATCCGTTCGCGAGATATGGCAGTTTGGATGTAAGAAACGCTTGAGAAACTCAAAATTTTCGCAGTTCTGATGCTCGAAACGAATAACTAGAACGGCCTAGGGGAAAAGCACGCACACCGTTGTAATCGGGCGAGTTTCTACTTTCAGATGCAACAGAAATTTTGCGGATTAGTCAATCCGTTCGCGAGATATGGCAGTTTAGAGGTAAGAAACGCTTGAGAAACTCAAAATTTTCGCAGTTCTGATTTTCGACAAGCATAACTAGAACGGTCTAGGGGAAAAGTACGCATACCGTTGTAATCGGGCGAGTTTCTACTTTCAGATGCAACAGAAATTTTGCGGATTGGTCAATCCGTTCGCGAGATATGGCAGTTTGGAGGTAATAAACGCTTGAGAAACTCAAAATTTTCGCAGTTCTGATGCTCGAAACGAATAACTAGAACGGCCTAGGGGAAAAGTACGCACACCGTTGTAATCGGGCGAGTTTCTACTTTCAGATGCAACAGAAATTTTGCGGATTGGTCAATCCGTTCGCGAGATATGGCAGTTTGGAGGTAAGCAACGCTTGAGAAACCCAAAATTTTCGCAGTTCTCATGCTCGAAACGAATAACTACAACGGCCTAGGGGAAAAGTACGCATACCGTTGTAATCGGGCGAGTTTCTACTTTCAGATGCAACAAAAATTTTGCGGATTGGTCAATCCGTTCGCGAGATATGGCAGTTTGGAGGTAAGAAACGCTTGAGAAACTCAAAATTTTCGCAGTTCTGATGCTCGACAAGCATAACTAGAACGGTCTAGGGGAAAAGTACGCATACCGTTGTAATCGGGCGAGTTTCTACTTTCCGATGCAACGGAAATTTTGCGGATTGTTCAATCCGTTCGCGAGATATGGCAGTTTGGAGGTAAGGAACGCTTGAGAAACTCAAAATTTTCGCAGTTCTGATGCTCGAAACGAATAACTAGAACGGACTAGGGGAAAAGTACGCATACCGTTGTAATCGGGCGAGTTTCTACTTTCAGATGCAACAGAAATTTTGCGGATTGGTCAATCAGTTCGCGAGATATGGCAGTTTGGAGGTAAGAAACGCTTGAGAAACTCAAAATTTTCGCAGTTCTGATGCTCGAAACGAATAACTAGAACGGCCTAGGGGAAAAGTACGCATACCGTTGTAATCGGGCGAGTTTCTACTTTCCGATGCAACAGAAATTTTGCGGATTGGTCAATACGTTCGCGAGATATGGCAGTTTGGATGTAAGAAACGCTTGAGAAACTCAACATTTTCGCAGTTCTGATGCTCGAAACGAATAACTAGAACGGCCTAGGGGAAAAGTACGCATACCGTTGTAATCGGGCGACTGTCTACTTTCAGATGCAACAGAAATTTTGCGGATTGGTCAATCCGTTCGCGAGATATGGCAGTTTGGAGGTAAGAAACGGTTGAGAAACTCAAAACTTTCACAGTTCTGATGCTCGACAAGCATAACTAGAACGGTCTAGGGGAAAAGTACGCATACCGTTGTAATCGGGCGAGTTTCTACTTTCAGATGCAACAGAAATTTTGCGGATTGGTCAATCCGTTCGCGAGATATGGCAGTTTGGAGGTAAGAAACGCTTGAGAAACTCAAAATTCTCGCAGTTCTGATGCTCGAAACGAATAACTAGAACGGTCTAGGGGAAAAGCACGCATACCGTTGTAATCGGGCGAGTTTCTACTTTCAGATGCAACAGAAATTTTGCGGACTGGTCAATCCGTTCGCGAGATATGGCAGTTTGGAGGTAAGAAACGCTTGAGAAACTCAAAATTTTCGCAGTTCTGATGCTCGAAACGAATAACTAGAACGGCCTAGGGGAAAAGCACGCACACCGTTGTAATCGGGCGAGTTTCTACTTTCAGATGCAACAGAAATTTTGCGGATTAGTCAATCCGTTCGCGAGATATGGCAGTTTAGAGGTAAGAAACGCTTGAGAAACTCAAAATTTTCGCAGTTCTGATGCTCGACAAGCATAACTAGAACGGTCTAGGGGAAAAGTACGCATACCGTTGTAATCGGGCGAGTTTCTACTTTCAGATGCAACAGAAATTTTGCGGATTGGTCAATCCGTTCGCGAGATATGGCAGTTTGGAGGTAATAAACGCTTGAGAAACTCAAAATTTTCGCAGTTCTGATGCTCGAAACGAATAACTAGAACGGCCTAGGGGAAAAGTACGCACACCGTTGTAATCGGGCGAGTTTCTACTTTCAGATGCAACAGAAATTTTGCGGATTGGTCAATCCGTTCGCGAGATATGGCAGTTTGGAGGTAAGCAACGCTTGAGAAACCCAAAATTTTCGCAGTTCTCATGCTCGAAACGAATAACTACAACGGCCTAGGGGAAAAGTACGCATACCGTTGTAATCGGGCGAGTTTCTACTTTCAGATGCAACAAAAATTTTGCGGATTGGTCAATCCGTTCGCGAGATATGGCAGTTTGGAGGTAAGAAACGCTTGAGAAACTCAAAATTTTCGCAGTTCTGATGCTCGACAAGCATAACTAGAACGGTCTAGGGGAAAAGTACGCATACCGTTGTAATCGGGCGAGTTTCTACTTTCCGATGCAACGGAAATTTTGCGGATTGTTCAATCCGTTCGCGAGATATGGCAGTTTGGAGGTAAGGAACGCTTGAGAAACTCAAAATTTTCGCAGTTCTGATGCTCGAAACGAATAACTAGAACGGACTAGGGGAAAAGTACGCATACCGTTGTAATCGGGCGAGTTTCTACTTTCAGATGCAACAGAAATTTTGCGGATTGGTCAATCAGTTCGCGAGATATGGCAGTTTGGAGGTAAGAAACGCTTGAGAAACTCAAAATTTTCGCAGTTCTGATGCTCGAAACTAATAACTAGAACGGCCTAGGGGAAAAGCACGCATACCGTTGTAATCGGGCGAGTTTCTACTTTCAGATGCAACAGAAATTTTGCGGATTAGTCAATCCGTTCGCGAGATATGGCAGTTTAGAGGTAAGAAACGCTTGAGAAACTCAACATTTTCGCAGTTCTGATGCTCGAAACGAATAACTAGAACGGCCTAGGGGAAAAGTACGCATACCGTTGTAATCGGGCGACTGTCTACTTTCAGATGCAACAGAAATTTTGCGGATTGGTCAATCCGTTCGCGAGATATGGCAGTTTGGAGGTAAGAAACGGTTGAGAAACTCAAAACTTTCACAGTTCTGATGCTCGACAAGCATAACTAGAACGGTCTAGGGGAAAAGTACGCATACCGTTGTAATCGGGCGAGTTTCTACTTTCAGATGCAACAGAAATTTTGCGGATTGGTCAATCCGTTCGCGAGATATGGCAGTTTGGAGGTAAGAAACGCTTGAGAAACTCAAAATTTTCGCAGTTCTGATGCTCGACAAGCATAACTAGAACGGTCTAGGGGAAAAGTACGCATACCGTTGTAATCGGGCGAGTTTCTACTTTCCGATGCAACAGAAATTTTGCGGATTGGTCAATACGTTCGCGAGATATGGCAGTTTGGATGTAAGAAACGCTTGAGAAACTCAACATTTTCGCAGTTCTGATGCTCGAAACGAATAACTAGAACGGCCTAGGGGAAAAGTACGCATACCGTTGTAATCGGGCGACTGTCTACTTTCAGATGCAACAGAAATTTTGCGGATTGGTCAATCCGTTCGCGAGATATGGCAGTTTGGAGGTAAGAAACGGTTGAGAAACTCAAAACTTTCACAGTTCTGATGCTCGACAAGCATAACTAGAACGGTCTAGGGGAAAAGTACGCATACCGTTGTAATCGGGCGAGTTTCTACTTTCAGATGCAACAGAAATTTTGCGGATTGGTCAATCCGTTCGCGAGATATGGCAGTTTGGAGGTAAGAAACGCTTGAGAAACTCAAAACTTTCACAGTTCTGATGCTCGACAAGCATAACTAGAACGGTCTAGGGGAAAAGTACGCATACCGTTGTAATCGGGCGAGTTTCTACTTTCAGATGCAACAGAAATTTTGCGGATTGGTCAATCCGTTCGCGAGATATGGCAGTTTGGAGGTAAGAAACGCTTGAGAAACTCATAATTTTCGCAGTTCTGATGCTCGAAACGAATAACAAGAACGGCCTAGGGGAAGAGCACGCATACCGTTGTAATCGGGCGAGTTTCTACTTTCAGATGCAACAGAAATTTTGCGGATTAGTCAATCCGTTCGCGAGATATGGCAGTTTGGAGGTAAGAAACGGTTGAGAAACTCAAAACTTTCACAGTTCTGATGCTCGACAAGCATAACTAGAACGGTCTAGGGGAAAAGTACGCATACCGTTGTAATCGGGCGAGTTTCTACTTTCAGATGCAACAGAAATTTTGCGGATTGGTCAATCCGTTCGCGAGATATGGCAGTTTGGAGGTAAGAAACGCTTGAGAAACTCAAAATTCTCGCAGTTCTGATGCTCGAAACGAATAACTAGAACGGTCTAGGGGAAAAGCACGCATACCGTTGTAATCGGGCGAGTTTCTACTTTCAGATGCAACAGAAATTTTGCGGACTGGTCAATCCGTTCGCGAGATATGGCAGTTTGGAGGTAAGAAACGCTTGAGAAACTCAAAATTTTCGCAGTTCTGATGCTCGAAACGAATAACTAGAACGGCCTAGGGGAAAAGCACGCACACCGTTGTAATCGGGCGAGTTTCTACTTTCAGATGCAACAGAAATTTTGCGGATTAGTCAATCCGTTCGCGAGATATGGCAGTTTAGAGGTAAGAAACGCTTGAGAAACTCAAAATTTTCGCAGTTCTGATGCTCGACAAGCATAACTAGAACGGTCTAGGGGAAAAGTACGCATACCGTTGTAATCGGGCGAGTTTCTACTTTCAGATGCAACAGAAATTTTGCGGATTGGTCAATCCGTTCGCGAGATATGGCAGTTTGGAGGTAATAAACGCTTGAGAAACTCAAAATTTTCGCAGTTCTGATGCTCGAAACGAATAACTAGAACGGCCTAGGGGAAAAGTACGCACACCGTTGTAATCGGGCGAGTTTCTACTTTCAGATGCAACAGAAATTTTGCGGATTGGTCAATCCGTTCGCGAGATATGGCAGTTTGGAGGTAAGCAACGCTTGAGAAACCCAAAATTTTCGCAGTTCTCATGCTCGAAACGAATAACTACAACGGCCTAGGGGAAAAGTACGCATACCGTTGTAATCGGGCGAGTTTCTACTTTCAGATGCAACAAAAATTTTGCGGATTGGTCAATCCGTTCGCGAGATATGGCAGTTTGGAGGTAAGAAACGCTTGAGAAACTCAAAATTTTCGCAGTTCTGATGCTCGACAAGCATAACTAGAACGGTCTAGGGGAAAAGTACGCATACCGTTGTAATCGGGCGAGTTTCTACTTTCCGATGCAACGGAAATTTTGCGGATTGTTCAATCCGTTCGCGAGATATGGCAGTTTGGAGGTAAGGAACGCTTGAGAAACTCAAAATTTTCGCAGTTCTGATGCTCGAAACGAATAACTAGAACGGACTAGGGGAAAAGTACGCATACCGTTGTAATCGGGCGAGTTTCTACTTTCAGATGCAACAGAAATTTTGCGGATTGGTCAATCAGTTCGCGAGATATGGCAGTTTGGAGGTAAGAAACGCTTGAGAAACTCAAAATTTTCGCAGTTCTGATGCTCGAAACTAATAACTAGAACGGCCTAGGGGAAAAGCACGCATACCGTTGTAATCGGGCGAGTTTCTACTTTCAGATGCAACAGAAATTTTGCGGATTAGTCAATCCGTTCGCGAGATATGGCAGTTTAGAGGTAAGAAACGCTTGAGAAACTCAACATTTTCGCAGTTCTGATGCTCGAAACGAATAACTAGAACGGCCTAGGGGAAAAGTACGCATACCGTTGTAATCGGGCGACTGTCTACTTTCAGATGCAACAGAAATTTTGCGGATTGGTCAATCCGTTCGCGAGATATGGCAGTTTGGAGGTAAGAAACGGTTGAGAAACTCAAAACTTTCACAGTTCTGATGCTCGACAAGCATAACTAGAACGGTCTAGGGGAAAAGTACGCATACCGTTGTAATCGGGCGAGTTTCTACTTTCAGATGCAACAGAAATTTTGCGGATTGGTCAATCCGTTCGCGAGATATGGCAGTTTGGAGGTAAGAAACGCTTGAGAAACTCAAAATTTTCGCAGTTCTGATGCTCGACAAGCATAACTAGAACGGTCTAGGGGAAAAGTACGCATACCGTTGTAATCGGGCGAGTTTCTACTTTCCGATGCAACAGAAATTTTGCGGATTGGTCAATACGTTCGCGAGATATGGCAGTTTGGATGTAAGAAACGCTTGAGAAACTCAACATTTTCGCAGTTCTGATGCTCGAAACGAATAACTAGAACGGCCTAGGGGAAAAGTACGCATACCGTTGTAATCGGGCGACTGTCTACTTTCAGATGCAACAGAAATTTTGCGGATTGGTCAATCCGTTCGCGAGATATGGCAGTTTGGAGGTAAGAAACGGTTGAGAAACTCAAAACTTTCACAGTTCTGATGCTCGACAAGCATAACTAGAACGGTCTAGGGGAAAAGTACGCATACCGTTGTAATCGGGCGAGTTTCTACTTTCAGATGCAACAGAAATTTTGCGGATTGGTCAATCCGTTCGCGAGATATGGCAGTTTGGAGGTAAGAAACGCTTGAGAAACTCAAAACTTTCACAGTTCTGATGCTCGACAAGCATAACTAGAACGGTCTAGGGGAAAAGTACGCATACCGTTGTAATCGGGCGAGTTTCTACTTTCAGATGCAACAGAAATTTTGCGGATTGGTCAATCCGTTCGCGAGATATGGCAGTTTGGAGGTAAGAAACGCTTGAGAAACTCATAATTTTCGCAGTTCTGATGCTCGAAACGAATAACAAGAACGGCCTAGGGGAAGAGCACGCATACCGTTGTAATCGGGCGAGTTTCTACTTTCAGATGCAACAGAAATTTTGCGGATTAGTCAATCCGTTCGCGAGATATGGCAGTTTGGAGGTAATAAACGCTTGAGAAACTCAAAATTTTCGCAGTTCTGATGCTCGAAACGAATAACTAGAACGGCCTAGGGGAAAAGTACGCATACCGTTGTAATCGGGCGAGTTTCTACTTTCAGATGCAACAGAAATTTTGCGGATTGGTCAATCCGTTCGCGAGATATGGCAGTTTGGAGGTAAGAAACGCTTGAGAAACTCAAAATTCTCGCAGTTCTGATGCTCGAAACGAATAACTAGAACGGCCTAGGGGAAAAGCACGCATACCGTTGTAATCGGGCGAGTTTCTACTTTCAGATGCAACAGAAATTTTGCGGACTGGTCAATCCGTTCGCGAGATATGGCAGTTTGGATGTAAGAAACGCTTGAGAAACTCAAAATTTTCGCAGTTCTGATGCTCGAAACGAATAACTAGAACGGCCTAGGGGAAAAGCACGCACACCGTTGTAATCGGGCGAGTTTCTACTTTCAGATGCAACAGAAATTTTGCGGATTAGTCAATCCGTTCGCGAGATATGGCAGTTTAGAGGTAAGAAACGCTTGAGAAACTCAAAATTTTCGCAGTTCTGATTTTCGACAAGCATAACTAGAACGGTCTAGGGGAAAAGTACGCATACCGTTGTAATCGGGCGAGTTTCTACTTTCAGATGCAACAGAAATTTTGCGGATTGGTCAATCCGTTCGCGAGATATGGCAGTTTGGAGGTAATAAACGCTTGAGAAACTCAAAATTTTCGCAGTTCTGATGCTCGAAACGAATAACTAGAACGGCCTAGGGGAAAAGTACGCACACCCGTTGTAATCGGGCGAGTTTCTTCTTTCAGATGCAACAGAAATTTTGCGGATTGGTCAATCCGTTCGCGAGATATGGCAGTTTGGAGGTAAGCAACGCTTGAGAAACCCAAAATTTTCGCAGTTCTCATGCTCGAAACGAATAACTACAACGGCCTAGGGGAAAAGTACGCATACCGTTGTAATCGGGCGAGTTTCTACTTTCAGATGCAACAAAAATTTTGCAGATTGGTCAATCCGTTCGCGAGATATGGCAGTTTGGAGGTAAGAAACGCTTGAGAAACTCAAAATTTTCGCAGTTCTGATGCTCGACAAGCATAACTAGAACGGTCTAGGGGAAAAGTACGCATACCGTTGTAATCGGGCGAGTTTCTACTTTCCGATGCAGCGGAAATTTTGCGGATTGTTCAATCCGTTCGCGAGATATGGCAGTTTGGAGGTAAGGAACGCTTGAGAAACTCAAAATTTTCGCAGTTCTGATGCTCGAAACGAATAACTAGAACGGACTAGGGGAAAAGTACGCATACCGTTGTAATCGGGCGAGTTTCTACTCTCAGATGCAACAGAAATTTTGCGGATTGGTCAATCCGTTCGCGAGATATGGCAGTTTGGAGGTAAGAAACGCTTGAGAAACTCAAAATTTTCGCAGTTCTGATGCTCGAAACGAATAACTAGAACGGCCTAGGGGAAAAGCACGCATACCGTTGTAATCGGGCGAGTTTCTACTTTCAGATGCAACAGAAATTTTGCGGATTAGTCAATCCGTTCGCGAGATATGGCAGTTTAGTGGTAAGAAACGCTTGAGAAACTCAAAATTTTCGCAGTTCTGATGCTCGACAAGCATAACTAGAACGGTCTAGGGGAAAAGTACGCATACCGTTGTAATCGGGCGAGTTTCTACTTTCAGATGCAACAGAAATTTTGCGGATTGGTCAATCCGTTCGCGAGATATGGCAGTTTGGAGGTAAGAAACGCTTGAGAAACTCAAAATTTTCGCAGTTCTGATGCTCGACAAGCATAACTAGAACGGTCTAGGGGAAAAGTACGCATACCGTTGTAATCGGGCGAGATTCTACTTTCCGATGCAACAGAAATTTTGCGGATTGGTCAATACGTTCGCGAGATATGGCAGTTTGGATGTAAGAAACGCTTGAGAAACTCAACATTTTCGCAGTTCTGATGCTCGAAACGAATAACTAGAACGGCCTAGGGGAAAAGTACGCATACCGTTGTAATCGGGCGACTGTCTACTTTCAGATGCAACAGAAATTTTGCGGATTGGTCAATCCGTTCGCGAGATATGGCAGTTTGGAGGTAAGGAACGCTTGAGAAACTCAAAATTTTCGCAGTTCTGATGCTCGAAACGAATAACTAGAACGGACTAGGGGAAAAGTACGCATACCGTTGTAATCGGGCGAGTTTCTACTTTCCGATGCAGCGGAAATTTTGCGGATTGTTCAATCCGTTCGCGAGATATGGCAGTTTGGAGGTAAGGAACGCTTGAGAAACTCAAAATTTTCGCAGTTCTGATGCTCGAAACGAATAACTAGAACGGACTAGGGGAAAAGTACGCATACCGTTGTAATCGGGCGAGTTTCTACTTTCAGATGCAACAGAAATTTTGCGGATTGGTCAATCCGTTCGCGAGATATGGCAGTTTGGAGGTAAGAAACGCTTGAGAAACTCAAAATTTTCGCAGTTCTGATGCTCGAAACGAATAACTAGAACGGCCTAGGGGAAAAGCACGCATACCGTTGTAATCGGGCGAGTTTCTACTTTCAGATGCAACAGAAATTTTGCGGACTGGTCAATCCGTTCGCGAGATATGGCAGTTTGGAGGTAAGAAACGCTTGAGAAACTCAAAATTTTCGCAGTTCTGATGCTCGAAACGAATAACTAGAACGGCCTAGGGGAAAAGCACGCACACCGTTGTAATCGGGCGAGTTTCTACTTTCAGATGCAACAGGAATTTTGCGGATTAGTCAATCCGTTCGCGAGATATGGCAGTTTAGAGGTAAGAAACGCTTGAGAAACTCAAAATTTTCGCAGTTCTGATGCTCGACAAGCATAACTAGAACGGTCTAGGGGAAAAGTACGCATACCGTTGTAATCGGGCGAGTTTCTACTTTCAGATGCAACAGAAATTTTGCGGATTGGTCAATCCGTTCGCGAGATATGGCAGTTTGGAGGTAATAAACGCTTGAGAAACTCAAAATTTTCGCAGTTCTGATGCTCGAAACGAATAACTAGAACGGCCTAGGGGAAAAGTACGCACACCGTTGTAATCGGGCGAGTTTCTACTTTCAGATGCAACAGAAATTTTGCGGATTGGTCAATCCGTTCGCGAGATATGGCAGTTTGGAGGTAAGCAACGCTTGAGAAACCCAAAATTTTCGCAGTTCTCATGCTCGAAACGAATAACTACAACGGCCTAGGGGAAAAGTACGCATACCGTTGTAATCGGGCGAGTTTCTACTTTCAGATGCAACAAAAATTTTGCGGATTGGTCAATCCGTTCGCGAGATATGGCAGTTTGGAGGTAAGAAACGCTTGAGAAACTCAAAATTTTCGCAGTTCTGATGCTCGACAAGCATAACTAGAACGGTCTAGGGGAAAAGTACGCATACCGTTGTAATCGGGCGAGTTTCTACTTTCCGATGCAACGGAAATTTTGCGGATTGTTCAATCCGTTCGCGAGATATGGCAGTTTGGAGGTAAGGAACGCTTGAGAAACTCAAAATTTTCGCAGTTCTGATGCTCGAAACGAATAACTAGAACGGACTAGGGGAAAAGTACGCATACCGTTGTAATCGGGCGAGTTTCTACTTTCAGATGCAACAGAAATTTTGCGGATTGGTCAATCAGTTCGCGAGATATGGCAGTTTGGAGGTAAGAAACGCTTGAGAAACTCAAAATTTTCGCAGTTCTGATGCTCGAAACGAATAACTAGAACGGCCTAGGGGAAAAGCACGCATACCGTTGTAATCGGGCGAGTTTCTACTTTCAGATGCAACAGAAATTTTGCGGATTAGTCAATCCGTTCGCGAGATATGGCAGTTTAGAGGTAAGAAACGCTTGAGAAACTCAAAATTTTCGCAGTTCTGATGCTCGACAAGCATAACTAGAACGGTCTAGGGGAAAAGTACGCATACCGTTGTAATCGGGCGAGTTTCTACTTTCAGATGCAACATAAATTTTGCGGATTGGTCAATGCGTTCGCGAGATATGGCAGTTTGGAGGTAAGAAACGCTTGAGAAACTCAAAATTTTCGCAGTTCTGATGCTCGACAAGCATAACTAGAACGGTCTAGGGGAAAAGTACGCATACCGTTGTAATCGGGCGAGTTTCTACTTTCCGATGCAACAGAAATTTTGCGGATTGGTCAATACGTTCGCGAGATATGGCAGTTTGGATGTAAGAAACGCTTGAGAAACTCAACATTTTCGCAGTTCTGATGCTCGAAACGAATAACTAGAACGGCCTAGGGGAAAAGTACGCATACCGTTGTAATCGGGCGACTGTCTACTTTCAGATGCAACAGAAATTTTGCGGATTGGTCAATCCGTTCGCGAGATATGGCAGTTTGGAGGTAAGAAACGGTTGAGAAACTCAAAACTTTCACAGTTCTGATGCTCGACAAGCATAACTAGAACGGTCTAGGGGAAAAGTACGCATACCGTTGTAATCGGGCGAGTTTCTACTTTCAGATGCAACAGAAATTTTGCGGATTGGTCAATCCGTTCGCGAGATATGGCAGTTTGGAGGTAAGAAACGCTTGAGAAACTCAAAATTTTCGCAGTTCTGATGCTCGACAAGCATAACTAGAACGGTCTAGGGGAAAAGTACGCATACCGTTGTAATCGGGCGAGTTTCTACTTCCCGATGCAACGGAAGTTTTGCGGATTGTTCAATCCGTTCGCGAGATATGGCAGTTTGGAGGTAAGGAACGCTTGAGAAACTCAAAATTTTCGCAGTTCTGATGCTCGAAACGAATAACTAGAACGGCCTAGGGGAAAAGCACGCATACCGTTGTAATCGGGCGAGCTTCTACTTTCAGATGCAACAGAAATTTTGCGGATTAGTCAATCCGTTCGCGAGATATGGCAGTTTAGAGGTAAGAAACGCTTGAGAAACTCAAAATTTTCGCAGTTCTGATGCTCGACAAGCATAACTAGAACGGTCTAGGGGAAAAGTACGCATACCGTTGTAATCGGGCGAGTTTCTACTTTCAGATGCAACAGAAATTTTGCGGATTGGTCAATCCGTTCGCGAGATATGGCAGTTTGGAGGTAAGAAACGCTTGAGAAACTCAAAATTTTCGCAGTTCTGATGCTCGACAAGCATAACTAGAACGGTCTAGGGGAAAAGTACGCATACCGTTGTAATCGGGCGAGTTTCTACTTTCCGATGCAACAGAAATTTTGCGGATTGGTCAATACGTTCGCGAGATATGGCAGTTTGGATGTAAGAAACGCTTGAGAAACTCAACATTTTCGCAGTTCTGATGCTCAAAACGAATATCTAGAACGGCCTAGGGGAAAAGCACGCATACCGTTGTAATCGGGCGAGCTTCTACTTTCAGATGCAACAGAAATTTTGCGGATTGGTCAATACGTTCGCGAGATATGGCAGTTTGGATGTAAGAAACGCTTGAGAAACTCAACATTTTCGCAGTTCTGATGCTCGAAACGAATATCTAGAACGGCCTAGGGGAAAAGTACGCATACCGTTGTAATCGGGCGACAGTCTACTTTCAGATGCAACAGAAATTTTGCGGATTGGTCAATCCGTTCGCGAGATATGGCAGTTTGGAGGTAATAAACGCTTGAGAAACTCAAAATTTTCGCAGTTCTGATGCTCGACAAGCATAACTAGAACGGTCTAGGGGAAAAGTACGCATACCGTTGTAATCGGGCGAGTTTCTACTTTCCGATGCAACAGAAATTTTGCGGATTGGTCAATACGTTCGCGAGATATGGCAGTTTGGATGTAAGAAACGCTTGAGAAACTCAACATTTTCGCAGTTCTGATGCTCGAAACGAATAACTAGAACGGCCTAGGGGAAAAGTACGCATACCGTTGTAATCGGGCGACTGTCTACTTTCAGATGCAACAGAAATTTTGCGGATTGGTCAATCCGTTCGCGAGATATGGCAGTTTGGAGGTAAGAAACGGTTGAGAAACTCAAAACTTTCGCAGTTCTCATGCTCGAAACGAATAACTACAACGGCCTAGGGGAAAAGTACGCATACCGTTGTAATCGGGCGAGTTTCTACTTTCCGATGCAACAGAAATTTTGCGAATGGGTCAATCAGTTCGCGAGATATGGCAGTTTGTAGGTAAGAAACGCTTGAGAAACTCAACATTTTCGCAGTTCTGATGCTCGAAACGAATAACTAGAACGGCCTAGGGGAAAAGTACGCATACCGTTGTAATCGGGCGAGTTTCTACTTTCAGATGCAACAGAAATTTTGCGGATTGGTCAATCCGTTCGCGAGATATGGCAGTTTGGAGGTAAGAAACGCTTGAGAAACTCAAAATTTTCGCAGTTCTGATGCTCGAAACGAATAACTAGAACGGCCTAGGGGAAAAGCACGCATACCGTTGTAATCGGGCGAGTTTCTACTTTCAGATGCAACAGAAATTTTGCGGATTAGTCAATCCGTTCGCGAGATATGGCAGTTTAGAGGTAAGAAACGCTTGAGAAACTCAAAATTTTCGCAGTTCTGATGCTCGACAAGCATAACTAGAACGGTCTAGGGGAAAAGTACGCATACCGTTGTAATCGGGCGAGTTTCTACTTTCAGATGCAACAGAAATTTTGCGGATTGGTCAATCCGTTCGCGAGATATGGCAGTTTGGAGGTAAGCAACGCTTGAGAAACCCAAAATTTTCGCAGTTCTCATGCTCGAAACGAATAACTACAACGGCCTAGGGGAAAAGTACGCATACCGTTGTAATCGGGCGAGTTTCTACTTTCAGATGCAACAAAAATTTTGCGGATTGGTCAATCCGTTCGCGAGATATGGCAGTTTGGAGGTAAGAAACGCTTGAGAAACTCAAAATTTTCGCAGTTCTGATGCTCGACAAGCATAACTAGAACGGTCTAGGGGAAAAGTACGCATACCGTTGTAATCGGGCGAGTTTCTACTTTCCGATGCAACGGAAATTTTGCGGATAGTTCAATCCGTTCGCGAGATATGGCAGTTTGGAGGTAAGGAACGCTTGAGAAACTCAAAATTTTCGCAGTTCTGATGCTCGAAACGAATAACTAGAACGGACTAGGGGAAAAGTACGCATACCGTTGTAATCGGGCGAGTTTCTACTTTCAGATGCAACAGAAATTTTGCGGATTGGTCAATCCGTTCGCGAGATATGGCAGTTTGGAGGTAAGAAACGCTTGAGAAACTCAAAATTTTCGCAGTTCTGATGCTCGAAACGAATAACTAGAACGGCCTAGGGGAAAAGCACGCATACCGTTGTAATCGGGCGAGCTTCTACTTTCAGATGCAACAGAAATTTTGCGGATTAGTCAATCCGTTCGCGAGATATGGCAGTTTAGAGGTAAGAAACGCTTGAGAAACTCAAAATTTTCGCAGTTCTGATGCTCGACAAGCATAACTAGAACGGTCTAGGGGAAAAGTACGCATACCGTTGTAATCGGGCGAGTTTCTACTTTCAGATGCAACAGAAATTTTGCGGATTGGTCAATCCGTTCGCGAGATATGGCAGTTTGGAGGTAAGAAACGCTTGAGAAACTCAAAATTTTCGCAGTTCTGATGCTCGACAAGCATAACTAGAACGGTCTAGGGGAAAAGTACGCATACCGTTGTAATCGGGCGAGTTTCTACTTTCCGATGCAACAGAAATTTTGCGGATTGGTCAATCCGTTCGCGAGATATGGCAGTTTGGAGGTAAGCAACGCTTGAGAAACCCAAAATTTTCGCAGTTCTCATGCTCGAAACGAATAACTACAACGGCCTAGGGGAAAAGTACGCATACCGTTGTAATCGGGCGAGTTTCTACTTTCAGATGCAACAAAAATTTTGCGGATTGGTCAATCCGTTCGCGAGATATGGCAGTTTGGAGGTAAGAAACGCTTGAGAAACTCAAAATTTTCGCAGTTCTGATGCTCGACAAGCATAACTAGAACGGTCTAGGGGAAAAGTACGCATACCGTTGTAATCGGGCGAGTTTCTACTTTCCGATGCAACGGAAATTTTGCGGATAGTTCAATCCGTTCGCGAGATATGGCAGTTTGGAGGTAAGGAACGCTTGAGAAACTCAAAATTTTCGCAGTTCTGATGCTCGAAACGAATAACTAGAACGGACTAGGGGAAAAGTACGCATACCGTTGTAATCGGGCGAGTTTCTACTTTCAGATGCAACAGAAATTTTGCGGATTGGTCAATCCGTTCGCGAGATATGGCAGTTTGGAGGTAAGAAACGCTTGAGAAACTCAAAATTTTCGCAGTTCTGATGCTCGAAACGAATAACTAGAACGGCCTAGGGGAAAAGCACGCATACCGTTGTAATCGGGCGAGCTTCTACTTTCAGATGCAACAGAAATTTTGCGGATTAGTCAATCCGTTCGCGAGATATGGCAGTTTAGAGGTAAGAAACGCTTGAGAAACTCAAAATTTTCGCAGTTCTGATGCTCGACAAGCATAACTAGAACGGTCTAGGGGAAAAGTACGCATACCGTTGTAATCGGGCGAGTTTCTACTTTCAGATGCAACAGAAATTTTGCGGATTGGTCAATCCGTTCGCGAGATATGGCAGTTTGGAGGTAAGAAACGCTTGAGAAACTCAAAATTTTCGCAGTTCTGATGCTCGACAAGCATAACTAGAACGGTCTAGGGGAAAAGTACGCATACCGTTGTAATCGGGCGAGTTTCTACTTTCCGATGCAACAGAAATTTTGCGGATTGGTCAATACGTTCGCGAGATATGGCAGTTTGGATGTAAGAAACGCTTGAGAAACTCAACATTTTCGCAGTTCTGATGCTCAAAACGAATATCTAGAACGGCCTAGGGGAAAAGTACGCATACCGTTGTAATCGGGCGACAGTCTACTTTCAGATGCAACAGAAATTTTGCGGATTGGTCAATCCGTTCGCGAGATATGGCAGTTTGGAGGTAAGAAACGGTTGAGAAACTCAAAACTTTCACAGTTCTGATGCTCGACAAGCATAACTAGAACGGTCTAGGGGAAAAGTACGCATACCGTTGTAATCGGGCGAGTTTCTACTTTCAGATGCAACAGAAATTTTGCGGATTGGTCAATCCGTTCGCGAGATATGGCAGTTTGGAGGTAATAAACGCTTGAGAAACTCAAAATTTTCGCAGTTCTGATGCTCGAAACGAATAACCAGAACGGCCTAGGGGAAAAGTACGCATACCGTTGTAATCGGGCGAGTTTCTACTTTCAGATGCAACAGAAATTTTGCGGATTGGTCAATCCGTTCGCCAGATATGGCAGCTTGGAGGTAAGCAACACTTGAGAAACCCAAAATTTTCGCAGTTCTCATGCTCGAAACGAATAACTACAACGGCCTAGGGGAAAAGTACGCATACCGTTGTAATCGGGCGAGATTCTACTTTCAGACGCAACAGAAATTTTGCAGATTGGTCAATCTGTTCGCGAGATATGGCAGTTTGGAGGTAAGAAACGCTTGAGAAACTCAAAATTTTCGCAGTTCCGATGCTCGACAAGCATAACTAGAACGGTCTAGGGGAAAAGTACGAATACCGTTGTAATCGGGCGAGTTTCTACTTTCCGATGCAACAGAAATTTTGCGAATGGGTCAATCAGTTCGCGAGATATGGCAGTTTGTAGGTAAGAAACGCTTGAGAAACTCAACATTTTCGCAGTTCTGATGCTCGAAACGAATAACTAGAACGGCCTAGGGGAAAAGTACGCATACCGTTGTAATCGGGCGAGTTTCTACTTTCAGATGCAACAGAAATTTTGCGGATTAGTCAATCCGTTCGCGAGATATGGCAGTTTAGAGGTAAGAAACGCTTGAGAAACTCAAAATTTTCGCAGTTCTGATGCTCGACAAGCATAACTAGAACGGTCTAGGGGAAAAGTACGCATACCGTTGTAATCGGGCGAGTTTCTACTTTCAGATGCAACAGAAATTTTGCGGATTGGTCAATCCGTTCGCGAGATATGGCAGTTTGGAGGTAAGAAACGCTTGAGAAACTCAAAATTTTCGCAGTTCTGATGCTCGACAAGCATAACTAGAACGGTCTAGGGGAAAAGTACGCATACCGTTGTAATCGGGCGAGTTTCTACTTTCCGATGCAACAGAAATTTTGCGGATTGGTCAATACGTTCGCGAGATATGGCAGTTTGGATGTAAGAAACGCTTGAGAAACTCAACATTTTCGCAGTTCTGATGCTCGAAACGAATATCTAGAACGGCCTAGGGGACAAGTACGCATACCGTTGTAATCGGGCGACAGTCTACTTTCAGATGCAACAGAAATTTTGCGGATTGGTCAATCCGTTCGCGAGATATGGCAGTTTGGAGGTAAGAAACGGTTGAGAAACTCAAAACTTTCACAGTTCTGATGCTCGACAAGCATAACTAGAACGGTCTAGGGGAAAAGTACGCATACCGTTGTAATCGGGCGAGTTTCTACTTTCAGATGCAACAGAAATTTTGCGGATTGGTCAATCCGTTCGCGAGATATGGCAGTTTGGAGGTAATAAACGCTTGAGAAACTCAAAATTTTCGCAGTTCTGATGCTCGAAACGAATAACTAGAACGGCCTAGGGGAAAAGTACGCATACCGTTGTAATCGGGCGAGTTTCTACTTTCAGATGCAACAGAAATTTTGCGGATTGGTCAATCCGTTCGCCAGATATGGCAGCTTGGAGGTAAGAAACGCTTGAGAAACTCAAAATTTTCGCAGTTCCGATGCTCGACAAGCATAACTAGAACGGTCTAGGGGAAAAGTTCGAATACCGTTGTAATCGGGCGAGTTTCTACTTTCCGATGCAACAGAAATTTTGCGAATGGGTCAATCAGTTCGCGAGATATGGCAGTTTGTAGGTAAGAAACGCTTGAGAAACTCAACATTTTCGCAGTTCTGATGCTCGAAACGAATAACTAGAACGGCCTAGGGGAAAAGTACGCATACCGTTGTAATCGGGCGAGTTTCTACTTTCAGATGCAACAGAAATTTTGCGGATTGGTCAATCCGTTCGCGAGATATGGCAGTTTAGAGGTAAGAAACGCTTGAGAAACTCAAAATTTTCGCAGTTCTGATGCTCGACAAGCATAACTAGAACGGTCTAGGGGAAAAGTACGCATACCGTTGTAATCGGGCGAGTTTCTACTTTCAGATGCAACAGAAATTTTGCGGATTGGTCAATCCGTTCGCCAGATATGGCAGCTTGGAGGTAAGCAACACTTGAGAAACCCAAAATTTTCGCAGTTCTCATGCTCGAAACGAATAACTACAACGGCCTAGGGGAAAAGTACGCATACCGTTGTAATCGGGCGAGATTCTACTTTCAGACGCAACAGAAATTTTGCAGATTGGTCAATCTGTTCGCGAGATATGGCAGTTTGGAGGTAAGAAACGCTTGAGAAACTCAAAATTTTCGCAGTTCCGATGCTCGACAAGCATAACTCGAACGGTCTAGGGGAAAAGTACGAATACCGTTGTAATCGGGCGAGTTTCTACTTTCCGATGCAACAGAAATTTTGCGAATGGGTCAATCAGTTCGCGAGATATGGCAGTTTGTAGGTAAGAAACGCTTGAGAAACTCAACATTTTCGCAGTTCTGATGCTCGAAACGAATAACTACAACGGCCTAGGGGAAAAGTACGCATACCGTTGTAATCGGGCGAGTTTCTACTTTCAGATGCAACAAAAATTTTGCGGATTGGTCAATCCGTTCGCGAGATATGGCAGTTTGGAGGTAAGAAACGCTTGAGAAACTCAAAATTTCCGCAGTTCTGATGCTCGACAAGCATAACTAGAACGGTCTAGGGGAAAAGTACGCATACCGTTGTAATCGGGCGAGTTTCTACTTTCCGATGCAACGGAAATTTTGCGGATTGTTCAATCCGTTCGCGAGATATGGCAGTTTGGAGGTAAGGAACGCTTGAGAAACTCAAAATTTTCGCAGTTCTGATGCTCGAAACGAGTAACTAGAACGGACTAGGGGAAAAGTACGCATACCGTTGTAATCGGGCGAGTTTCTACTTTCAGATGCAACAGAAATTTTGCGGATTGGTCAATCCGTTCGCGAGATATGGCAGTTTGGATGTAAGAAACGCTTGAGAAACTCAAAATTTTCGCAGTTCTGATGCTCGAAACGAATAACTAGAACGGCCTAGGGGAAAAGCACGCATACCGTTGTAATCGGGCGAGTTTCTACTTTCAGATGCAACAGAAATTTTGCGGATTGGTCAATCCGTTCGCCAGATATGGCAGCTTGGAGGTAAGCAACACTTGAGAAACCCAAAATTTTCGCAGTTCTCATGCTCGAAACGAATAACTACAACGGCCTAGGGGAAAAGTACGCATACCGTTGCAATCGGGCGAGTTTCTACTTTCAGACGCAACAGAAATTTTGCAGATTGGTCAACCTGTTCGCGAGATATGGCAGTTTGGAGGTAAGAAACGCTTGAGAAACTCAAAATTTTCGCAGTTCTAATGCTCGACAAGCATAACTAGAACGGTCTAGGGGAAAAGTACGCATACCGTTGTAATCGGGCGAGTTTCTACTTTCAGATGCAACAGAAATTTTGCGGATTGGTCAATCCGTTCGCGAGATATGGCAGTTTGGAGGTAAGAAACGCTTGAGAAACTCAAAATTTCCGCAGTTCTGATGCTCGACAAGCATAACTAGAACGGTCTAGGGGAAAAGTACGCATACCGTTGTAATCGGGCGAGTTTCTACTTTCCGATGCAACAGAAATTTTGCGGATTGGTCAATACGTTCGCGAGATATGGCAGTTTGGATGTAAGAAACGCTTGAGAAACTCAACATTTTCGCAGTTCTGATGCTCGAAACGAATAACTAGAACGGCCTAGGGGAAAAGTACGCATACCGTTGTAATCGGGCGACTGTCTACTTTCAGATGCAACAGAAATTTTGCGGATTGGTCAATCCGTTCGCGAGATATGGCAGTTTGGAGGTAAGAAACGGTTGAGAAACTCAAAACTTTCACAGTTCTGATGCTCGACAAGCATAACTAGAACGGTCTAGGGGAAAAGATCGCATACCGTTGTAATCGGGCTAGTTTCTACTTTCAGATGCAACAGAAATTTTGCGGATTGGTCAATCCGTTCGCGAGATATGGCAGTTTGGAGGTAATAAACGCTTGAGAAACTCAAAATTTTCGCAGTTCTGATGCTCGAAACGAATAACTAGAACGGCCTAGGGGAAAAGCACGCATACCGTTGTAATCGGGCGAGCTTCTACTTTCAGATGCAACAGAAATTTTGCGGATTGGTCAATACGTTCGCGAGATATGGCAGTTTGGATGTAAGAAACGCTTGAGAAACTCAACATTTTCGCAGTTCTGATGCTCGAAACGAATATCTAGAACGGCCTAGGGGAAAAGTACGCATACCGTTGTAATCGGGCGACAGTCTACTTTCAGATGCAACAGAAATTTTGCGGATTGGTCAATCCGTTCGCGAGATATGGCAGTTTGGAGGTAAGAAACGGTTGAGAAACTCAAAACTTTCACAGTTCTGATGCTCGACAAGCATAACTAGAACGGTCTAGGGGAAAAGTACGCATACCGTTGTAATCGGGCGAGTTTCTACTTTCAGATGCAACAGAAATTTTGCGGATTGGTCAATCCGTTCGCGAGATATGGCAGTTTGGAGGTAATAAACGCTTGAGAAACTCAAAATTTTCGCAGTTCCGATGCTCGACAAGCATAACTAGAACGGTCTAGGGGAAAAGTACGAATACCGTTGTAATCGGGCGAGTTTCTACTTTCCGATGCAACAGAAATTTTGCGAATGGGTCAATCCGTTCGCCAGATATGGCAGCTTGGAGGTAAGCAACACTTGAGAAACCCAAAATTTTCGCAGTTCTCATGCTCGAAACGAATAACTACAACGGCCTAGGGGAAAAGTACGCATACCGTTGTAATCGGGCGAGTTTCTACTTTCAGATGCAACAGAAATTTTGCGGATTGGTCAATCCGTTCGCCAGATATGGCAGCTTGGAGGTAAGCAACACTTGAGAAACCCAAAATTTTCGCAGTTCTCATGCTCGAAACGAATAACTACAACGGCCTAGGGGAAAAGTACGCATACCGTTGTAATCGGGCGAGATTCTACTTTCAGACGCAACAGAAATTTTGCAGATTGGTCAATCTGTTCGCGAGATATGGCAGTTTGGAGGTAAGAAACGCTTGAGAAACTCAAAATTTTCGCAGTTCCGATGCTCGACAAGCATAACTAGAACGGTCTAGGGGAAAAGTACGAATACCGTTGTAATCGGGCGAGTTTCTACTTTCCGATGCAACAGAAATTTTGCGAATGGGTCAATCAGTTCGCGAGATATGGCAGTTTGTAGGTAAGAAACGCTTGAGAAACTCAACATTTTCGCAGTTCTGATGCTCGAAACGAATAACTAGAACGGCCTAGGGGAAAAGTACGCATACCGTTGTAATCGGGCGAGTTTCTACTTTCAGATGCAACAGAAATTTTGCGGATTAGTCAATCCGTTCGCGAGATATGGCAGTTTAGAGGTAAGAAACGCTTGAGAAACTCAAAATTTTCGCAGTTCTGATGCTCGACAAGCATAACTAGAACGGTCTAGGGGAAAAGTACGCATACCGTTGTAATCGGGCGAGTTTCTACTTTCAGATGCAACAGAAATTTTGCGGATTGGTCAATCCGTTCGCGAGATATGGCAGTTTGGAGGTAAGAAACGCTTGAGAAACTCAAAATTTTCGCAGTTCTGATGCTCGACAAGCATAACTAGAACGGTCTAGGGGAAAAGTACGCATACCGTTGTAATCGGGCGAGTTTCTACTTTCCGATGCAACAGAAATTTTGCGGATTGGTCAATACGTTCGCGAGATATGGCAGTTTGGATGTAAGAAACGCTTGAGAAACTCAACATTTTCGCAGTTCTGATGCTCGAAACGAATATCTAGAACGGCCTAGGGGAAAAGTACGCATACCGTTGTAATCGGGCGACAGTCTACTTTCAGATGTAACAGAAATTTTGCGGATTGGTCAATCCGTTCGCGAGATATGGCAGTTTGGAGGTAAGAAACGGTTGAGAAACTCAAAACTTTCACAGTTCTGATGCTCGACAAGCATAACTAGAACGGTCTAGGGGAAAAGTACGCATACCGTTGTAATCGGGCGAGTTTCTACTTTCAGATGCAACAGAAATTTTGCGGATTGGTCAATCCGTTCGCGAGATATGATAGTTTGGAGGTAATAAACGCTTGAGAAACTCAAAATTTTCGCAGTTCTGATGCTCGAAACGAATAACTAGAACGGCCTAGGGGAAAAGTACGCATACCGTTGTAATCGGGCGAGTTTCTACTTTCAGATGCAACAGAAATTTTGCGGATTGGTCAATCCGTTCGCCAGATATGGCAGCTTGGAGGTAAGCAACACTTGAGAAACCCAAAATTTTCGCAGTTCTCATGCTCGAAACGAATAACTACAACGGCCTAGGGGAAAAGTACGCATACCGTTGTAATCGGGCGAGATTCTACTTTCAGACGCAACAGAAATTTTGCAGATTGGTCAATCTGTTCGCGAGATATGGCAGTTTGGAGGTAAGAAACGCTTGAGAAACTCAAAATTTTCGCAGTTCCGATGCTCGACAAGCATAACTAGAACGGTCTAGGGGAAAAGTACGAATACCGTTGTAATCGGGCGAGTTTCTACTTTCCGATGCAACAGAAATTTTGCGAATGGGTCAATCAGTTCGCGAGATATGGCAGTTTGTAGGTAAGAAACGCTTGAGAAACTCAACATTTTCGCAGTTCTGATGCTCGAAACGAATAACTAGAACGGCCTAGGGGAAAAGTACGCATACCGTTGTAATCGGGCGAGTTTCTACTTTCAGATGCAACAGAAATTTTGCGGATTGGTCAATCCGTTCGCGAGATATGGCAGTTTAGAGGTAAGAAACGCTTGAGAAACTCAAAATTTTCGCAGTTCTGATGCTCGACAAGCATAACTAGAACGGTCTAGGGGAAAAGTACGCATACCGTTGTAATCGGGCGAGTTTCTACTTTCAGATGCAACAGAAATTTTGCGGATTGGTCAATCCGTTCGCCAGATATGGCAGCTTGGAGGTAAGCAACACTTGAGAAACCCAAAATTTTCGCAGTTCTCATGCTCGAAACGAATAACTACAACGGCCTAGGGGAAAAGTACGCATACCGTTGTAATCGGGCGAGATTCTACTTTCAGACGCAACAGAAATTTTGCAGATTGGTCAATCTGTTCGCGAGATATGGCAGTTTGGAGGTAAGAAACGCTTGAGAAACTCAAAATTTTCGCAGTTCCGATGCTCGACAAGCATAACTCGAACGGTCTAGGGGAAAAGTACGAATACCGTTGTAATCGGGCGAGTTTCTACTTTCCGATGCAACAGAAATTTTGCGAATGGGTCAATCAGTTCGCGAGATATGGCAGTTTGTAGGTAAGAAACGCTTGAGAAACTCAACATTTTCGCAGTTCTGATGCTCGAAACGAATAACTACAACGGCCTAGGGGAAAAGTACGCATACCGTTGTAATCGGGCGAGTTTCTACTTTCAGATGCAACAAAAATTTTGCGGATTGGTCAATCCGTTCGCGAGATATGGCAGTTTGGAGGTAAGAAACGCTTGAGAAACTCAAAATTTTCGCAGTTCTGATGCTCGACAAGCATAACTAGAACGGTCTAGGGGAAAAGTACGCATACCGTTGTAATCGGGCGAGTTTCTACTTTCCGATGCAACGGAAATTTTGCGGATTGTTCAATCCGTTCGCGAGATATGGCAGTTTGGAGGTAAGGAACGCTTGAGAAACTCAAAATTTTCGCAGTTCTGATGCTCGAAACGAGTAACTAGAACGGACTAGGGGAAAAGTACGCATACCGTTGTAATCGGGCGAGTTTCTACTTTCAGATGCAACAGAAATTTTGCGGATTGGTCAATCCGTTCGCGAGATATGGCAGTTTGGATGTAAGAAACGCTTGAGAAACTCAAAATTTTCGCAGTTCTGATGCTCGAAACGAATAACTAGAACGGCCTAGGGGAAAAGCACGCATACCGTTGTAATCGGGCGAGTTTCTACTTTCAGATGCAACAGAAATTTTGCGGATTGGTCAATCCGTTCGCCAGATATGGCAGCTTGGAGGTAAGCAACACTTGAGAAACCCAAAATTTTCGCAGTTCTCATGCTCGAAACGAATAACTACAACGGCCTAGGGGAAAAGTACGCATACCGTTGCAATCGGGCGAGTTTCTACTTTCAGACGCAACAGAAATTTTGCAGATTGGTCAACCTGTTCGCGAGATATGGCAGTTTGGAGGTAAGAAACGCTTGAGAAACTCAAAATTTTCGCAGTTCTAATGCTCGACAAGCATAACTAGAACGGTCTAGGGGAAAAGTACGCATACCGTTGTAATCGGGCGAGTTTCTACTTTCAGATGCAACAGAAATTTTGCGGATTGGTCAATCCGTTCGCGAGATATGGCAGTTTGGAGGTAAGAAACGCTTGAGAAACTCAAAATTTCCGCAGTTCTGATGCTCGACAAGCATAACTAGAACGGTCTAGGGGAAAAGTACGCATACCGTTGTAATCGGGCGAGTTTCTACTTTCCGATGCAACAGAAATTTTGCGGATTGGTCAATACGTTCGCGAGATATGGCAGTTTGGATGTAAGAAACGCTTGAGAAACTCAACATTTTCGCAGTTCTGATGCTCGAAACGAATAACTAGAACGGCCTAGGGGAAAAGTACGCATACCGTTGTAATCGGGCGACTGTCTACTTTCAGATGCAACAGAAATTTTGCGGATTGGTCAATCCGTTCGCGAGATATGGCAGTTTGGAGGTAAGAAACGGTTGAGAAACTCAAAACTCTCACAGTTCTGATGCTCGACAAGCATAACTAGAACGGTCTAGGGGAAAAGATCGCATACCGTTGTAATCGGGCTAGTTTCTACTTTCAGATGCAACAGAAATTTTGCGGATTGGTCAATCCGTTCGCGAGATACGGCAGTTTGGAGGTAATAAACGCTTGAGAAACTCAAAATTTTCGCAGTTCTGATGCTCGAAACGAATAACTAGAACGGCCTAGGGGAAAAGTACGCATACCGTTGTAATCGGGCGAGTTTCTACTTTCAGATGCAACAGAAATTTTGCGGATTGGTCAATCCGTTCGCCAGATATGGCAGCTTGGAGGTAAGCAACACTTGAGAAACCCAAAATTTTCGCAGTTCTCATGCTCGAAACGAATAACTACAACGGCCTAGGGGAAAAGTACGCATACCGTTGTAATCGGGCGAGTTTCTACTTTCAGACGCAACAGAAATTTTGCAGATTGGTCAACCTGTTCGCGAGATATGGCAGTTTGGAGGTAAGAAACGCTTGAGAAACTCAAAATTTTCGCAGTTCTGATGCTCGACAAGCATAACTAGAACGGTCTAGGGGAAAAGTACGAATACCGTTGTAATCGGGCGAGTTTCTACTTTCCGATGCAACAGAAATTTTGCGGATGGGTCAATCAGTTCGCGAGATATGGCAGTTTGTAGGTAAGAAACGCTTGAGAAACTCAACATTTTCGCAGTTCTGATGCTCGAAACGAATAACTAGAACGGCCTAGGGGAAAAGTACGCATACCGTTGTAATCGGGCGAGTTTCTACTTTCAGATGCAACAGAAATTTTGCGGATTGGTCAATCCGTTCGCGAGATATGGCAGTTTGGAGGTAAGAAACGCTTGAGAAACTCAAAATTTTCGCAGTTCTGATGCTGGAAACGAATAACTAGAACGGACTAGGGGAAAAGTGCGCATACAGTTGTAATCGGGCGAGTTTCTACTTTCAGATGGAACAGAAATTTTGCGGATTGGACAATCCGTTCGCGAGATATGGCAGTTTGGACGTAAGAAACGCTTGAGAAACTCAAAATTTTCGCAGTTCTGATGCTCGAATCGAATAACTAGAACGGCCTAGGGGAAAAGTACGCATACCGTTGTAATCGCGCGAGTTTCTACTTTCAGATGCAACAGAAATTTTGCGGATTGGTCAATCCGTTCGCGAGATATGGCAGTTTGGAAGTAAGGAACGCTTGAGAAACTCAAAATTTTCGCAGTTCTGATGCTCGAAACGAATAACTAGAGCGGCCTAGGGGAAAGGTACGCATACCGTTGTAATCGGGCGAGTTTCTACTTTCAGATGCAACAGAAATTTTGCGGATTGGTCAATCCGTTCGCGAGATATGGCAGTTTGGAGGTAAGAAACGCTTGAGAAACTCAAAATTTTCGCAGTTCTGATGCTCGAAACGAATAACTAGAACGGACTAGGGGAAAAGTGCGCATACCGTTGTAATAGGGCGAGTTTCTACTTTCAGATGCAACAGAAATTTTGCGGATTGGTCAATCCGTTCGCGAGATATGGCAGTTTGGAAGTAAGAAACGCTTGAGAAACTCAAAATTTTCGCAGTTCTGATGCTCGAAACGAATAACTAGAGCGGCCTAGGGGAAAGGTACGCATACCGTTGTAATCGGGCGAGTTACTACTTACAGATGCAACAGAAATTTTGCGGATTGGTCAATCCGTTCGCGAGATATGGCAGTTTGGATGTAAGAAACGCTTGAGAAACTCAAAATTTTCGCAGTTCTGATGCTCGAAACGAATAACTAGAACGGCCTAGGGGAAAAGCACGCATACCGTTGTAATCGGGCGAGTTTCTACTTTCAGATGCAACAGAAATTTTGCGGATTGGTCAATCCGTTCGCCAGATATGGCAGCTTGGAGGTAAGCAACACTTGAGAAACCCAAAATTTTCGCAGTTCTCATGCTCGAAACGAATAACTACAACGGCCTAGGGGAAAAGTACGCATACCGTTGTAATCGGGCGAGTTTCTACTTTCAGACGCAACAGAAATTTTGCAGATTGGTCAACCTGTTCGCGAGATATGGCAGTTTGGAGGTAAGAAACGCTTGAGAAACTCAAAATTTTCGCAGTTCTGATGCTCGACAAGCATAACTAGAACGGTCTAGGGGAAAAGTACGCATACCGTTGTAATCGGGCGAGTTTCTACTTTCAGATGCAACAGAAATTTTGCGGATTGGTCAATCCGTTCGCGAGATATGGCAGTTTGGAGGTAAGAAACGCTTGAGAAACTCAAAATTTTCGCAGTTCTGATGCTCGACAAGCATAACTAGAACGGTCTAGGGGAAAAGTACGCATACCGTTGTAATCGGGCGAGTTTCTACTCTCCGATGCAACAGAAATTTTGCGGATTGGTCAATACGTTCGCGAGATATGGCAGTTTGGATGTAAGAAACGCTTGAGAAACTCAACATTTTCGCAGTTCTGATGCTCGAAACGAATAACTAGAACGGCCTAGGGGAAAAGTACGCATACCGTTGTAATCGGGCGACTGTCTACTTTCAGATGCAACAGAAATTTTGCGGATTGGTCAATCCGTTCGCGAGATATGGCAGTTTGGAGGTAAGAAACGGTTGAGAAACTCAAAACTTTCACAGTTCTGATGCTCGACAAGCATAACTAGAACGGTCTAGGGGAAAAGATCGCATACCGTTGTAATCGGGCTAGTTTCTACTTTCAGATGCAACAGAAATTATGCGGATTGGTCAATCCGTTCGCGAGATATGGCAGTTTGGAGGTAATAAACGCTTGAGAAACTCAAAATTTTCGCAGTTCTGATGCTCGAAACGAATAACTAGAACGGCCTAGGGGAAAAGTACGCATACCGTTGTAATCGGGCGAGTTTCTACTTTCAGATGCAACAGAAATTTTGCGGATTGGTCAATCCGTTCGCCAGATATGGCAGCTTGGAGGTAAGCAACACTTGAGAAACCCAAAATTTTCGCAGTTCTCATGCTCGAAACGAATAACTACAACGGCCTAGGGGAAAAGTACGCATACCGTTGTAATCGGGCGAGTTTCTACTTTCAGACGCAACAGAAATTTTGCAGATTGGTCAACCTGTTCGCGAGATATGGCAGTTTGGAGGTAAGAAACGCTTGAGAAACTCAAAATTTTCGCAGTTCTGATGCTCGACAAGCATAACTAGAACGGTCTAGGGGAAAAGTACGAATACCGTTGTAATCGGGCGAGTTTCTACTTTCCGATGCAACAGAAATTTTGCGGATGGGTCAATCAGTTCGCGAGATATGGCAGTTTGTAGGTAAGAAACGCTTGAGAAACTCAACATTTTCGCAGTTCTGATGCTCGAAACGAATAACTAGAACGGCCTAGGGGAAAAGTACGCATACCGTTGTAATCGGGCGAGTTTCTACTTTCAGATGCAACAGAAATTTTGCGGATTGGTCAATCCGTTCGCGAGATATGGCAGTTTGGAGGTAAGAAACGCTTGAGAAACTCAAAATTTTCGCAGTTCTGATGCTGGAAACGAATAACTAGAACGGACTAGGGGAAAAGTGCGCATACAGTTGTAATCGGGCGAGTTTCTACTTTCAGATGGAACAGAAATTTTGCGGATTGGACAATCCGTTCGCGAGATATGGCAGTTTGGACGTAAGAAACGCTTGAGAAACTCAAAATTTTCGCAGTTCTGATGCTCGAATCGAATAACTAGAACGGCCTAGGGGAAAAGTACGCATACCGTTGTAATCGCGCGAGTTTCTACTTTCAGATGCAACAGAAATTTTGCGGATTGGTCAATCCGTTCGCGAGATATGGCAGTTTGGAAGTAAGAAACGCTTGAGAAACTCAAAATTTTCGCAGTTCTGATGCTCGAAACGAATAACTAGAGCGGCCTAGGGGAAAGGTACGCATACCGTTGTAATCGGGCGAGTTTCTACTTTCAGATGCAACAGAAATTTTGCGGATTGGTCAATCCGTTCGCGAGATATGGCAGTTTGGAGGTAAGAAACGCTTGAGAAACTCAAAATTTTCGCAGTTCTGATGCTCGAAACGAATAACTAGAACGGACTAGGGGAAAAGTGCGCATACCGTTGTAATAGGGCGAGTTTCTACTTTCAGATGCAACAGAAATTTTGCGGATTGGTCAATCCGTTCGCGAGATATGGCAGTTTGGAAGTAAGAAACGCTTGAGAAACTCAAAATTTTCGCAGTTCTGATGCTCGAAACGAATAACTAGAGCGGCCTAGGGGAAAGGTACGCATACCGTTGTAATCGGGCGAGTTACTACTTTCAGATGCAACAGAAATTTTGCGGATTGGTCAATCCGTTCGCGAGATATGGCAGTTTGGAGGTAAGAAACGCTTGAGAAACTCAAAATTTTCGCAGTTCTGATGCTCGAAACGAATAACTAGAACGGACTAGGGGAAAAGTGCGCATACAGTTGTAATCGGGCGAGTTTCTACTTTCAGATGCAACAGAAATTTTGCGGATTGGTCAATCCGTTCGCGAGATATGGCAGTTTGGAGGTAAGAAACGCTTGAGAAACTCAAAATTTTCGCAGTTCTGATGCTCGAAACGAATAACTAGAACGGCCCAAGGGAAAAGTACGCATACCGTTGTAATCGGGCGAGTTTCTACCTTCAGATGCAACAGAAATTTTGCGGATTACTCTATCCGTTCGCGAGGTATGGCAATTTGGAAGTAAGAAACGCTTGAAAAACCCAATTTTTTCGCAGTTCTGATGCTCGAAACGAATAACTAGAACGGCCTATGGGAAAAGTACGCATACCGTTGTAATCGGGCGAGTTTCTACTATCAGATGCAACAGAAATTTTGCGGATTGGTCAATCCATTCGCGAGATATGGCAGTTTGGAGGTAAGAAACGCTTGAGAAACTCAAATTTTTGCAGTTCTGATGCCCGAAACGAATAACTAGAAGGGCCTAGGGGAAAAGTACGCCTACCGTTGTAATCGGGCGAGTTTCTACTTTCAGATGCAACAGAAATTTTGCGGATTGCTCAATCCGTTCGCGAGATATGGCAGTTTGGATGTAAGAAACGCTTGAGAGACTCAAAATTATCGCAGTTCTGATGCTCGACAAGCATAACTAGAACGGCCTAGGGGAAAAGTACGCATACCGTTGTAATCGGGCGAGTTTCTACTTTCAGATGCAACAGAAATTTTGCGGATTGGTCAAACCGTTCGCGAGATGTGGCTGTTTGTAGGTAAGAACCGCTTGAGAAACTCAACATTTTCGCAGTTCTGATGCTCGAAACGAATAACTAGAACGGCCTAGGGGAAAAGTACGCATACCGTTGTAATCGGGCGAGTTTCTACTTTCAGATGCAACAGAAATTTTGCGGATTGGTCAATCCGTTCGCGAGATATGGCAGTTTGGAGGTAAGAAACGCTTGAGAAACTCAAAATTTTCGCAGTTCTGATGCTCGAAACGAATAACTAGAACGGCCTAGGGGAAAAGCACGCATACCGTTGTAATCGGGCGAGTTTCTACTTTCAGATGCAACAGAAATTTTGCGGACTGGTCAATCCGTTCGCGAGATATGGCAGTTTGGAGGTAAGAAACGCTTGAGAAACTCAAAATTTTCGCAGTTCTGATGCTCGAAACGAATAACTAGAACGGCCTAGGGGAAAAGCACGCACACCGTTGTAATCGGGCGAGTTTCTACTTTCAGATGCAACAGAAATTTTGCGGATTAGTCAATCCGTTCGCGAGATATGGCAGTTTAGAGGTAAGAAACGCTTGAGAAACTCAAAATTTTCGCAGTTCTGATGCTCGACAAGCATAACTAGAACGGTCTAGGGAAAAGTACGCATACCGTTGTAATCGGGCGAGTTTCTACTTTCAGATGCAACAGAAATTTTGCGGATTGGTCAATCCGTTCGCGAGATATGGCAGTTTGGAGGTAATAAACGCTTGAGAAACTCAAAATTTTCGCAGTTCTGATGCTCGAAACGAATAACTAGAACGGCCTAGGGGAAAAGTACGCACACCGTTGTAATCGGGCGAGTTTCTACTTTCAGATGCAACAGAAATTTTGCGGATTGGTCAATCCGTTCGCGAGATATGGCAGTTTGGAGGTAAGCAACGCTTGAGAAACCCAAAATTTTCGCAGTTCTCATGCTCGAAACGAATAACTACAACGGCCTAGGGGAAAAGTGCGCATACAGTTGTAATCGGGCGAGTTTCTACTTTCAGATGGAACAGAAATTTTGCGGATTGGTCAATCCGTTCGCGAGATATGGCAGTTTAGAGGTAAGAAACGCTTGAGAACTCAAATTTTCGCAGTTCTGATGCTCGACAAGCATAACTAGAACGGTCTAGGGGAAAAGTACGCATACCGTTGTAATCGGGCGAGTTTCTACTTTCAGATGCAACAGAAATTTTGCGGATTGGTCAATCCGTTCGCGAGATATGGCAGTTTGGAGGTAAGAAACGCTTGAGAAACTCAAAATTTTCGCAGTTCTGATGCTCGAAACGAATAACTAGAACGGCCTAGGGGAAAAGCACGCATACCGTTGTAATCGGGCGAGTTTCTACTTTCAGATGCAACAGAAATTTTGCGGATTAGTCAATCCGTTCGCGAGATATGGCAGTTTAGAGGTAAGAAACGCTTGAGAAACTCAAAATTTTCGCAGTTCTGATGCTCGACAAGCATAACTAGAACGGTCTAGGGGAAAAGTACGCATACCGTTGTAATCGGGCGAGTTTCTACTTTCAGATGCAACAGAAATTTTGCGGATTGGTCAATCCGTTCGCGAGATATGGCAGTTTGGAGGTAAGAAACGCTTGAGAAACTCAAAATTTTCGCAGTTCTGATGCTCGACAAGCATAACTAGAACGGTCTAGGGGAAAAGTACGCATACCGTTGTAATCGGGCGAGTTTCTACTTTCCGATGCAACAGAAATTTTGCGGATTGGTCAATACGTTCGCGAGATATGGCAGTTTGGATGTAAGAAACGCTTGAGAAACTCAACATTTTCGCAGTTCTGATGCTCGAAACGAATAACTAGAACGGCCTAGGGGAAAAGTACGCATACCGTTGTAATCGGGCGACTGTCTACTTTCAGATGCAACAGAAATTTTGCGGATTGGTCAATCCGTTCGCGAGATATGGCACTTTGGAGGTAAGAAACGGTTGAGAAACTCAAAACTTTCACAGTTCTGATGCTCGACAAGCATAACTAGAACGGTCTAGGGGAAAAGTACGCATACCGTTGTAATCGGGCGAGTTTCTACTTTCAGATGCAACAGAAATTTTGCGGATTGGTCAATCCGTTCGCGAGATATGGCAGTTTGGAGGTAATAAACGCTTGAGAAACTCAAAATTTTCGCAGTTCTGATGCTCGAAACGAATAACTAGAACGGCCTAGGGGAAAAGTACGCACACCGTTGTAATCGGGCGAGTTTCTACTTTCAGATGCAACAGAAATTTTGCGGATTGGTCAATCCGTTCGCCAGATATGGCAGCTTGGAGGTAAGCAACACTTGAGAAACCCAAAATTTTCGCAGTTCTCATGCTCGAAACGAATAACTACAACGGCCTAGGGGAAAAGTACGCATACCGTTGTAATCGGGCGAGTTTCTACTTTCAGACGCAACAGAAATTTTGCAGATTGGTCAACCTGTTCGCGAGATATGGCAGTTTGGAGGTAAGAAACGCTTGAGAAACTCAAAATTTTCGCAGTTCTGATGCTCGACAAGCATAACTAGAACGGTCTAGGGGAAAAGCACGCATACCGTTGTAATCGGGCGAGTTTCTACTTTCAGATACAACAGAAATTTTGCGGATTAGTCAATCCGTTCGCGAGATATGGCAGTTTGGAGGTAAGAAACGCTTGAGAAACTCAAAATTTTCGCAGTTCTGATGCTCGACAAGCATAACTAGAACGGTCTAGGGGAAAAGTACGCATACCGTTGTAATCGGGCGAGTTTCTACTTTCCGATGCAACAGAAATTTTGCGGATTGGTCAATACGTTCGCGAGATATGGCAGTTTGGATGTAAGAAACGCTTGAGAAACTCAACATTTTCGCAGTTCTGATGCTCGAAACGAATAACTAGAACGGCCTAGGGGAAAAGTACGCATACCGTTGTAATCGGGCGACTGTCTACTTTCAGATGCAACAGAAATTTTGCGGATTGGTCAATCCGTTCGCGAGATATGGCACTTTGGAGGTAAGAAACGGTTGAGAAACTCAAAACTTTCACAGTTCTGATGCTCGACAAGCATAACTAGAACGGTCTAGGGGAAAAGTACGCATACCGTTGTAATCGGGCGAGTTTCTACTTTCAGATGCAACAGAAATTTTGCGGATTGGTCAATCCGTTCGCGAGATATGGCAGTTTGGAGGTAATAAACGCTTGAGAAACTCAAAATTTTCGCAGTTCTGATGCTCGAAACGATTAACTAGAACGGCCTAGGGGAAAAGTACGCACACCGTTGTAATCGGGCGAGTTTCTACTTTCAGATGCAACAGAAATTTTGCGGATTGGTCAATCCGTTCGCCAGATATGGCAGCTTGGAGGTAAGCAACACTTGAGAAACTCAAAATTTTCGCAGTTCTGATGCTCGACAAGCATAACTAGAACGGTCTAGGGGAAAAGCACGCATACCGTTGTAATCGGGCGAGTTTCTACATTCAGATGCAACAGAAATTTTGCGGATTGGTCAATCCGTTCGCGAGATATGGCAGTTTGGAGGTAAGAAACGCTTGAGAAACTCAAAATTTTCGCAGTTCTGATGCTCGAAACGAATAACTAGAACGGACTAGGGGAAAAGTGCGCATACCGTTGTAATAGGGCGAGTTTCTACTTTCAGATGTAACAGAAATTTTGCGGATTGGTCAATCCGTTCGCGTGATATGGCAGTTTGGAAGTAAGAAACGCTTGAGAAACTCAAAATTTTCGCAGTTCTGATGCTCGAAACGAATAACTAGAGCGGCCTAGGGGAAAGGTACGCATACCGTTGTAATCGGGCGAGTTTCTACTTTCAGATGCAACAGAAATTTTGCGGATTGGTCAATCCGTTCGCGAGATATGGCAGTTTGGAGGTAAGAAACGCTTGAGAAACTCAAAATTTTCGCAGTTCTGATGCTCGAAACGAATAACTAGAACGGACTAGGGGAAAAGTGCGCATACCGTTGTAATAGGGCGAGTTTCTACTTTCAGATGTAACAGAAATTTTGCGGATTGGTCAATCCGTTCGCGAGATATGGCAGTTTGGAAGTAAGAAACGCTTGAGAAACTCAAAATTTTCGCAGTTCTGATGCTCGAAACGAATAACTAGAGCGGCCTAGGGGAAAGGTACGCATACCGTTGTAATCGGGCGAGTTTCTACTTTCAGATGCAACAGAAATTTTGCGGATTGGTCAATCCGTTCGCGAGATATGGCAGTTTGGAGGTAAGAAACGCTTGAGAAACTCAAAATTTTCGCAGTTCTGATGCTCGAAACGAATAACTAGAACGGACTAGGGGAAAAGTGCGCATACAGTTGTAATCGGGCGAGTTTCTACTTTCAGATGCAACAGAAATTTTGCGGATTGGTCAATCCGTTCGCGAGATATGGCAGTTTGGAGGTAAGAAACGCTTGAGAAACTCAAAATTTTCGCAGTTCTGATGCTCGAAACGAATAACTAGAACGGCCCAAGGGAAAAGTACGCATACCGTTGTAATCGGGCGAGTTTCTACCTTCAGATGCAACAGAAATTTTGCGGATTACTCTATCCGTTCGCGAGGTATGGCAATTTGGAAGTAAGAAACGCTTGAAAAACCCAATTTTTTCGCAGTTCTGATGCTCGAAACGAATAACTAGAACGGCCTATGGGAAAAGTACGCTTACCGTTGTAATCGGGCGAGTTTCTACTATCAGATGCAACAGAAATTTTGCGGATTGGTCTATCCGTTCGCGAGATATGGCAGTTTGGAGGTAAGAAACGCTTGAGAAACTCAAAATTTTCGCAGTTCTGATGCTCGACATGCATAACCAGAACGGCCTAGGGGAAAAGTACGCATACCGTTGTAATCGGGCGAGTTTCTACCTTCAGATGCAACAGAAATATTGCGGATTGCTCAATCCGTTCGCGAGGTATGGCAATTTGGAAGTAAGAAACGCTTGAAAAACTCAAAATTTTCGCAGTTCTGATGCTCGAAACGAATAACTAGAACGGCCTAGAGGAAAAGTACGCATACCGTTGTAATCGGGCGAGTTTCTACTTTCAGATGCAACAGAAATTTTGCGGATTGCTCAATCCGTTCGCGAGATATGGCAGTTTGGAGGTAAGAAACGCTTGAGAAACTCAAAATTTTCGCAGTTCTGATGCCCGAAACGAATAACTAGAAGGGCCTAGGGGAAAAGTACGCCTACCGTTGTAATCGGGCGAGTTTCTACTTTCAGATGCAACAGAAATTTTGCGGATTGCTCAATCCGTTCGCGAGATATGGCAGTTTGGATGTAAGAAACGCTTGAGAGACTCAAAATTATCGCAGTTCTGATGCTCGACAAGCATAACTAGAACGGCCTAGGGGAAAAGTACGCATACCGTTGTAATCGGGCGAGTTTCTACTTTCAGATGCAACAGAAATTTTGCGGATTGCTCAATCCGTTCGCGAGATATGGCAGTTTGGATGTAAGAAACGCTTGAGAAACTCAAAATTTTCGCAGTTCTGATGCTCGACGTGCATAACTAGAACGGCCTAGGGGAAAAGTACGCATACCGTTGTAATCGGGCGAGTTTCTACCTTCAGATGCAACAGAAATTTTGCGGATTGCTCAATTCGTTCGCGAGGTATGGCAATTTGGAAGTAAGAAACGCTTGAAAAACTCAAAATTTTCGCAGTTCTAATGCTCGAAACGAATAACTAGAACGGCCTAGGGGAAAAGTACGCATACCGTTGTAATCGGGCGAGTTTCTACTTTCAGATGCAACAGAAATTTTGCGGATTGGTCAAACCGTTCGCGAGATGTGGCTGTTTGTAGGTAAGAACCGCTTGAGAAACACAAAATTTTCGCAGTTCTGATGCTCGAAACGAATAACTAGAACGGCCTAGGGGAAAAGTACGCATACCGTTGTAATCGGGCGAGTTTCTACTTTCAGATGCAACACAAATTTTGCGGATTGGTCAATCCGTTCGCGAGATGTGGCAGTTTGGAAGTAAGAAACGCTTGAGAAACTCAAAATTTTCGCAGTTCTGGTGCTCGAAACGAATAACTAGAGCGGCCTAGGGGAAAGGTACGCATACCGTTGTAATCGGGCGAGTTTCTACATTCAGCTGCATAAGAAATTTTGCGGATTGGTTAAACCGTTCGCGAGATGTGGCTGTTTGTAGGTAAGAACCGCTTGAGAAACTCAAAATTTTCGCAGTTCTGATGCTCGAAACGAATAACTAGAACGGCCTAAGGGAAAAGTACGCATACCGTTGTAATCGGGCGAGTTTCTACCTTCAGATGCAACAGAAATTTTGCGGATTACTCTATCCGTTCGCGAGGTATGGCAATTTGGAAGTAAGAAACGCTTGAAAAACCCAATTTTTTCGCAGTTCTGATGCTCGAAACGAATAACTAGAACGGCCTATGGGAAAAGTACGCATACCGTTGTAATCGGGCGAGTTTCTACTATCAGATGCAACAGAAATTTTGCGGATTGGTCAATCCGTTCGCGAGATATGGCAGTTTGGAGGTAAGAAACGCTTGGGAAACTCAACATTTTCGCAGTTCTGATGCTCGACATGCATAACCAGAACGGCCTAGGGGAAAAGTACGCATACCGTTGTAATCGGGCGAGTTTCTACCTTCAGATGCAACAGAAATATTGCGGATTGCTCAATCCGTTCGCGAGGTATGGCAATTTGGAAGTAAGAAACGCTTGAAAAACTCAAAATTTTCGCAGTTCTGATGCTCGAAACGAATAACTAGAACGGCCTAGAGGAAAAGTACGCATACCGTTGTAATCGGGCGAGTTTCTACTTTCAGATGCAACAGAAATTTTGCGGATTGCTCAATCCGTTCGCGAGATATGGCAGTTTGGAGGTAAGAAACGCTTGAGAAACTCAAAATTTTCGCAGTTCTGATGCCCGAAACGAATAACTAGAAGGGCCTAGGGGAAAAGTACGCCTACCGTTGTAATCGGGCGAGTTTCTACTTTCAGATGCAACAGAAATTTTGCGGATTGCTCAATCCGTTCGCGAGATATGGCAGTTTGGATGTAAGAAACGCTTGAGAGACTCAAAATTATCGCAGTTCTGATGCTCGACAAGCATATCTAGAACGGCCTAGGGGAAAAGTACGCATACCGTTGTAATCGGGCGAGTTTCTACTTTCAGATGCAACAGAAATTTTGCGGATTGCTCAATCCGTTCGCGAGATATGGCAGTTTGGATGTAAGAAACGCTTGAGAAACTCAAAATTTTCGCAGTTCTGATGCTCGACATGCATAACTAGAACGGCCTAGGGGAAAAGTACGCATACCGTTGTAATCGGGCGAGTTTCTACCTTCAGATGCAACAGAAATTTTGCGGATTGCTCAATTCGTTCGCGAGGTATGGCAATTTGGAAGTAAGAAACGCTTGAAAAACTCAAAATTTTCGCAGTTCCAATGCTCGAAACGAATAACTAGAACGGCCTAGGGGAAAAGTACGCATTCCGTTGTAATCGGGCGAGTTTCTACTTTCAGATGCAACAGAAATTTTGCGGATTGGTCAATCCGTTCGCGAGATATGGCAGTTTGGAGGTAAGAAACGCTTGAGAAACTCAAATTTTTGCAGTTCTGATGCCCGAAACGAATAACTAGAAGGGCCTAGGGGAAAAGTACGCCAACCGTTGTAATCGGGCGAGTTTCTACTTTCAGATGCAACAGAAATTTTGCGGATTGCTCAATCCGTTCGCGAGATATGGCAGTTTGGAGGTAAGAAACGCTTGAGAAACTCAAAATTTTCGCAGTTCTGATGCTCGAAACGAATAACTAGAACGGTCTAGGGGAAAACTACTCATACCGTTGTAATGGGGCTAGTTTGTACTTTCAGATGCAACAGAAACTTTTCGGATTGGTCAATCCGTTCGCGAGATATGGCAGTTTTGAGGTAAGAAACGCTTGAGAAACTCCAAATTTTCGCAGTTCTGATGCTCGAAACGAATAACTAGAGCGGCCTAGGGGAAAGGTACGCACACCGTTGTAATGGGGCGAGTTTCTACTTTCAGATGCAACAGAAACATTGCGGATTGGTCAATCCGTTTGCGAGATATGGCAGTTTTGAGGTAAGAAGCGCTTGAGAAACTCTAAATTTTCGCAGTTCTGATGCTCGAAACGAATAACTAGAACGGTCTAGGGGAAAACCACTCATACCGTTGTAATGGGGCTAGTTTCTACTTTCAGATGCAACCGAAACTTTGCGGATTGGTCAATCCGTTCGCGAGATATGGCAGTTTTGAGGTAAGAAACGCTTGAGAAACTGCAAATTTTCGCAGTTCTGATGCTCGAAACGAATAACTAGAACGGTCTAGTGGAAAACTACTCATACCGTTGTAATGGGGCTAGTTTGTACTTTCAGATGCAACAGAAATTTTTCGGATTGGTCAATCCGTTCGCGAGATATGGCAGTTTTGAGGTAAGAAACGCTTGAGAAACTCCAAATTTTCGCAGTTCTGATGCTCGAAACGAATAACTAGAGCGGCCTAGGGGAAAGGTACGCATACCGTTGTAATCGGGCGAGTTTCTACCTTCAGATGCAACAGAAATTTTGCGGATTGGTCAATCCGTTCGCGAGATATGGCAGTTTGGAGGTAAGAAACGCTTGAGAAACTCAAAATTTTCGCAGTTCTGATGCTCGAAACGAATAACTAGAACGGACTAGGGGAAAAGTGCGCATTCAGTTGTAATCGGGCGAGTTTCTACTTTCAGATGCAACAGAAATTTTGCGGATTGGTCAATCCGTTCGCGAGATATGGCAGTTTGGAGGTAAGAAACGCTTGAGAAACTCAAAATTTTCGCAGTTCTGATGCTCGAAACGAATAACTAGAACGGCCCAAGGGAAAAGTACGCATACCGTTGTAATCGGGCGAGTTTCTACCTTCAGATGCAACAGAAATTTTGCGGATTACTCTATCCGTTCGCGAGGTATGGCAATTTGGAAGTAAGAAACGCTTGAAAAACCCAATTTTTTCGCAGTTCTGATGCTCGAAACGAATAACTAGAACGGCCTATGGGAAAAGTACGCATACCGTTGTAATCGGGCGAGTTTCTACTATCAGATGCAACAGAAATTTTGCGGATTGGTCAATCCATTCGCGAGATATGGCAGTTTGGAGGTAAGAAACGCTTGAGAAACTCAAATTTTTGCAGTTCTGATGCCCGAAACGAATAACTAGAAGGGCCTAGGGGAAAAGTACGCCTACCGTTGTAATCGGGCGAGTTTCTACTTTCAGATGCAACAGAAATTTTGCGGATTGCTCAATCCGTTCGCGAGATATGGCAGTTTGGATGTAAGAAACGCTTGAGAGACTCAAAATTATCGCAGTTCTGATGCTCGACAAGCATAACTAGAACGGCCTAGGGGAAAAGTACGCATACCGTTGTAATCGGGCGAGTTTCTACTTTCAGATGCAACAGAAATTTTGCGGATTGGTCAAACCGTTCGCGAGATGTGGCTGTTTGTAGGTAAGAACCGCTTGAGAAACTCAACATTTTCGCAGTTCTGATGCTCGAAACGAATAACTAGAACGGCCTAGGGGAAAAGTACGCATACCGTTGTAATCGGGCGAGTTTCTACTTTCAGATGCAACAGAAATTTTGCGGATTGGTCAATCCGTTCGCGAGATATGGCAGTTTGGAGGTAAGAAACGCTTGAGAAACTCAAAATTTTCGCAGTTCTGATGCTCGAAACGAATAACTAGAACGGCCTAGGGGAAAAGCACGCATACCGTTGTAATCGGGCGAGTTTCTACTTTCAGATGCAACAGAAATTTTGCGGACTGGTCAATCCGTTCGCGAGATATGGCAGTTTGGAGGTAAGAAACGCTTGAGAAACTCAAAATTTTCGCAGTTCTGATGCTCGAAACGAATAACTAGAACGGCCTAGGGGAAAAGCACGCACACCGTTGTAATCGGGCGAGTTTCTACTTTCAGATGCAACAGAAATTTTGCGGATTAGTCAATCCGTTCGCGAGATATGGCAGTTTAGAGGTAAGAAACGCTTGAGAAACTCAAAATTTTCGCAGTTCTGATGCTCGACAAGCATAACTAGAACGGTCTAGGGGAAAAGTACGCATACCGTTGTAATCGGGCGAGTTTCTACTTTCAGATGCAACAGAAATTTTGCGGATTGGTCAATCCGTTCGCGAGATATGGCAGTTTGGAGGTAATAAACGCTTGAGAAACTCAAAATTTTCGCAGTTCTGATGCTCGAAACGAATAACTAGAACGGCCTAGGGGAAAAGTACGCACACCGTTGTAATCGGGCGAGTTTCTACTTTCAGATGCAACAGAAATTTTGCGGATTGGTCAATCCGTTCGCGAGATATGGCAGTTTGGAGGTAAGCAACGCTTGAGAAACCCAAAATTTTCGCAGTTCTCATGCTCGAAACGAATAACTACAACGGCCTAGGGGAAAAGTGCGCATACAGTTGTAATCGGGCGAGTTTCTACTTTCAGATGGAACAGAAATTTTGCGGATTGGTCAATCCGTTCGCGAGATATGGCAGTTTAGAGGTAAGAAACGCTTGAGAAACTCAAAATTTTCGCAGTTCTGATGCTCGACAAGCATAACTAGAACGGTCTAGGGGAAAAGTACGCATACCGTTGTAATCGGGCGAGTTTCTACTTTCAGATGCAACAGAAATTTTGCGGATTAGTCAATCCGTTCGCGAGATATGGCAGTTTAGAGGTAAGAAACGCTTGAGAAACTCAAAATTTTCGCAGTTCTGATGCTCGACAAGCATAACTAGAACGGTCTAGGGGAAAAGTACGCATACCGTTGTAATCGGGCGAGTTTCTACTTTCAGATGCAACAGAAATTTTGCGGATTGGTCAATCCGTTCGCGAGATATGGCAGTTTGGAGGTAAGAAACGCTTGAGAAACTCAAAATTTTCGCAGTTCTGATGCTCGACAAGCATAACTAGAACGGTCTAGGGGAAAAGTACGCATACCGTTGTAATCGGGCGAGTTTCTACTTTCCGATGCAACAGAAATTTTGCGGATTGGTCAATACGTTCGCGAGATATGGCAGTTTGGATGTAAGAAACGCTTGAGAAACTCAACATTTTCGCAGTTCTGATGCTCGAAACGAATAACTAGAACGGCCTAGGGGAAAAGTACGCATACCGTTGTAATCGGGCGACTGTCTACTTTCAGATGCAACAGAAATTTTGCGGATTGGTCAATCCGTTCGCGAGATATGGCACTTTGGAGGTAAGAAACGGTTGAGAAACTCAAAACTTTCACAGTTCTGATGCTCGACAAGCATAACTAGAACGGTCTAGGGGAAAAGTACGCATACCGTTGTAATCGGGCGAGTTTCTACTTTCAGATGCAACAGAAATTTTGCGGATTGGTCAATCCGTTCGCGAGATATGGCAGTTTGGAGGTAATAAACGCTTGAGAAACTCAAAATTTTCGCAGTTCTGATGCTCGAAACGAATAACTAGAACGGCCTAGGGGAAAAGTACGCACACCGTTGTAATCGGGCGAGTTTCTACTTTCAGATGCAACAGAAATTTTGCGGATTGGTCAATCCGTTCGCCAGATATGGCAGCTTGGAGGTAAGCAACACTTGAGAAACCCAAAATTTTCGCAGTTCTCATGCTCGAAACGAATAACTACAACGGCCTAGGGGAAAAGTACGCATACCGTTGTAATCGGGCGAGTTTCTACTTTCAGACGCAACAGAAATTTTGCAAATTGGTCAACCTGTTCGCGAGATATGGCAGTTTGGAGGTAAGAAACGCTTGAGAAACTCAAAATTTTCGCAGTTCTGATGCTCGACAAGCATAACTAGAACGGTCTAGGGGAAAAGCACGCATACCGTTGTAATCGGGCGAGTTTCTACTTTCAGATACAACAGAAATTTTGCGGATTAGTCAATCCGTTCGCGAGATATGGCAGTTTGGAGGTAAGAAACGCTTGAGAAACTCAAAATTTTCGCAGTTCTGATGCTCGACAAGCATAACTAGAACGGTCTAGGGGAAAAGTACGCATACCGTTGTAATCGGGCGAGTTTCTACTTTCCGATGCAACAGAAATTTTGCGGATTGGTCAATACGTTCGCGAGATATGGCAGTTTGGATGTAAGAAACGCTTGAGAAACTCAACATTTTCGCAGTTCTGATGCTCGAAACGAATAACTAGAACGGCCTAGGGGAAAAGTACGCATACCGTTGTAATCGGGCGACTGTCTACTTTCAGATGCAACAGAAATTTTGCGGATTGGTCAATCCGTTCGCGAGATATGGCACTTTGGAGGTAAGAAACGGTTGAGAAACTCAAAACTTTCACAGTTCTGATGCTCGACAAGCATAACTAGAACGGTCTAGGGAAAAGTACGCATACCGTTGTAATCGGGCGAGTTTCTACTTTCAGATGCAACAGAAATTTTGCGGATTGGTCAATCCGTTCGCGAGATATGGCAGTTTGGAGGTAATAAACGCTTGAGAAACTCAAAATTTTCGCAGTTCTGATGCTCGAAACGAATAACTAGAACGGCCTAGGGGAAAAGTACGCACACCGTTGTAATCGGGCGAGTTTCTACTTTCAGATGCAACAGAAATTTTGCGGATTGGTCAATCCGTTCGCCAGATATGGCAGCTTGGAGGTAAGCAACACTTGAGAAACCAAAATTTTCGCAGTTCTCATGCTCGAAACGAATAACTACAACGGCCTAGGGGAAAAGTACGCATACCGTTGTAATCGGGCGAGTTTCTACTTTCAGACGCAACAGAAATTTTGCAGATTGGTCAACCTGTTCGCGAGATATGGGGCAGTTTGGAGGTAAGAAACGCTTGAGAAACTCAAAATTTTCGCAGTTCTGATGCTCGACAAGCATAACTAGAACGGTCTAGGGGAAAAGCACGCATACCGTTGTAATCGGGCGAGTTTCTACTTTCAGATACAACAGAAATTTTGCGGATTAGTCAATCCGTTCGCGAGATATGGCAGTTTGGAGGTAAGAAACGCTTGAGAAACTCAAAATTTTCGCAGTTCTGATGCTGGAAACGAATAACTAGAACGGACTAGGGGAAAAGTGCGCATACAGTTGTAATCGGGCGAGTTTCTACTTTCAGATGGAACAGAAATTTTGCGGATTGGTCAATCCGTTCGCGAGATATGGCAGTTTGGACGTAAGAAACGCTTGAGAAACTCAAAATTTTCGCAGTTCTGATGCTCGAATCGAATAACTAGAACGGCCTAGGGGAAAAGTACGCATACCGTTGTAATCGCGCGAGTTTCTACTTTCAGATGCAACAGAAATTTTGCGGATTGGTCAATCCGTTCGCGAGATATGGCAGTTTGGAAGTAAGAAACGCTTGAGAAACTCAAAATTTTCGCAGTTCTGATGCTCGAAACGAATAACTAGAGCGGCCTAGGGGAAAGGTACGCATACCGTTGTAATCGGGCGAGTTTCTACTTTCAGATGCAACAGAAATTTTGCGGATTGGTCAATCCGTTCGCGAGATATGGCAGTTTGGAGGTAAGAAACGCTTGAGAAACTCAAAATTTTCGCAGTTCTGATGCTCGAAACGAATAACTAGAACGGACTAGGGGAAAAGTGCGCATACCGTTGTAATAGGGCGAGTTTCTACTTTCAGATGTAACAGAAATTTTGCGGATTGGTCAATCCGTTCGCGAGATATGGCAGTTTGGAAGTAAGAAACGCTTGAGAAACTCAAAATTTTCGCAGTTCTGATGCTCGAAACGAATAACTAGAGCGGCCTAGGGGAAAGGTACGCATACCGTTGTAATCGGGCGAGTTTCTACTTTCAGATGCAACAGAAATTTTGCGGATTGGTCAATCCGTTCGCGAGATATGGCAGTTTGGAGGTAAGAAACGCTTGAGAAACTCAAAATTTTCGCAGTTCTGATGCTCGAAACGAATAACTAGAACGGACTAGGGGAAAAGTGCGCGTACAGTTGTAATCGGGCGAGTTTCTACTTTCAGATGCAACAGAAATTTTGCGGATTGGTCAATCCGTTCGCGAGATATGGCAGTTTGGAGGTAAGAAACGCTTGAGAAACTCAAAATTTTCGCAGTTCTGATGCTCGAAACGAATAACTAGAACGGCCCAAGGGAAAAGTACGCATACCGTTGTAATCGGGCGAGTTTCTACCTTCAGATGCAACAGAAATTTTGCGGATTACTCTATCCGTTCGCGAGGTATGGCAATTTGGAAGTAAGAAACGCTTGAAAAACCCAATTTTTTCGCAGTTCTGATGCTCGAAACGAATAACTAGAACGGCCTATGGGAAAAGTACGCTTACCGTTGTAATCGGGCGAGTTTCTACTATCAGATGCAACAGAAATTTTGCGGATTGCTCAATCCGTTCGCGAGATATGGCAGTTTGGATGTAAGAAACGCTTGAGAAACTCAAAATTTTCGCAGTTCTGATGCTCGACGTGCATAACTAGAACGGCCTAGGGGAAAAGTACGCATACCGTTGTAATCGGGCGAGTTTCTACCTTCAGATGCAACAGAAATTTTGCGGATTGCTCAATTCGTTCGCGAGGTATGGCAATTTGGAAGTAAGAAACGCTTGAAAAACTCAAAATTTTCGCAGTTCTAATGCTCGAAACGAATAACTAGAACGGCCTAGGGGAAAAGTACGCATACCGTTGTAATCGGGCGAGTTTCTACTTTCAGATGCAACAGAAATTTTGCGGATTGGTCAAACCGTTCGCGAGATGTGGCTGTTTGTAGGTAAGAACCGCTTGAGAAACACAAAATTTTCGCAGTTCTGATGCTCGAAACGAATAACTAGAACGGCCTAGGGGAAAAGTACGCATACCGTTGTAATCGGGCGAGTTTCTACTTTCAGATGCAACACAAATTTTGCGGATTGGTCAATCCGTTCGCGAGATGTGGCAGTTTGGAAGTAAGAAACGCTTGAGAAACTCAAAATTTTCGCAGTTCTGGTGCTCGAAACGAATAACTAGAGCGGCCTAGGGGAAAGGTACGCATACCGTTGTAATCGGGCGAGTTTCTACATTCAGCTGCATAAGAAATTTTGCGGATTGGTTAAACCGTTCGCGAGATGTGGCTGTTTGTAGGTAAGAACCGCTTGAGAAACTCAAAATTTTCGCAGTTCTGATGCTCGAAACGAATAACTAGAACGGCCTAAGGGAAAAGTACGCATACCGTTGTAATCGGGCGAGTTTCTACCTTCAGATGCAACAGAAATTTTGCGGATTACTCTATCCGTTCGCGAGGTATGGCAATTTGGAAGTAAGAAACGCTTGAAAAACCCAATTTTTTCGCAGTTCTGATGCTCGAAACGAATAACTAGAACGGCCTATGGGAAAAGTACGCATACCGTTGTAATCGGGCGAGTTTCTACTATCAGATGCAACAGAAATTTTGCGGATTGGTCAATCCGTTCGCGAGATATGGCAGTTTGGAGGTAAGAAACGCTTGGGAAACTCAACATTTTCGCAGTTCTGATGCTCGACATGCATAACCAGAACGGCCTAGGGGAAAAGTACGCATACCGTTGTAATCGGGCGAGTTTCTACCTTCAGATGCAACAGAAATATTGCGGATTGCTCAATCCGTTCGCGAGGTATGGCAATTTGGAAGTAAGAAACGCTTGAAAAACTCAAAATTTTCGCAGTTCTGATGCTCGAAACGAATAACTAGAACGGCCTAGAGGAAAAGTACGCATACCGTTGTAATCGGGCGAGTTTCTACTTTCAGATGCAACAGAAATTTTGCGGATTGCTCAATCCGTTCGCGAGATATGGCAGTTTGGAGGTAAGAAACGCTTGAGAAACTCAAAATTTTCGCAGTTCTGATGCCCGAAACGAATAACTAGAAGGGCCTAGGGGAAAAGTACGCCTACCGTTGTAATCGGGCGAGTTTCTACTTTCAGATGCAACAGAAATTTTGCGGATTGCTCAATCCGTTCGCGAGATATGGCAGTTTGGATGTAAGAAACGCTTGAGAGACTCAAAATTATCGCAGTTCTGATGCTCGACAAGCATATCTAGAACGGCCTAGGGGAAAAGTACGCATACCGTTGTAATCGGGCGAGTTTCTACTTTCAGATGCAACAGAAATTTTGCGGATTGCTCAATCCGTTCGCGAGATATGGCAGTTTGGATGTAAGAAACGCTTGAGAAACTCAAAATTTTCGCAGTTCTGATGCTCGACATGCATAACTAGAACGGCCTAGGGGAAAAGTACGCATACCGTTGTAATCGGGCGAGTTTCTACCTTCAGATGCAACAGAAATTTTGCGGATTGCTCAATTCGTTCGCGAGGTATGGCAATTTGGAAGTAAGAAACGCTTGAAAAACTCAAAATTTTCGCAGTTCCAATGCTCGAAACGAATAACTAGAACGGCCTAGGGGAAAAGTACGCATTCCGTTGTAATCGGGCGAGTTTCTACTTTCAGATGCAACAGAAATTTTGCGGATTGGTCAATCCGTTCGCGAGATATGGCAGTTTGGAGGTAAGAAACGCTTGAGAAACTCAAATTTTTGCAGTTCTGATGCCCGAAACGAATAACTAGAAGGGCCTAGGGGAAAAGTACGCCAACCGTTGTAATGGGGCTAGTTTCTACTTTCAGATGCAACCGAAACTTTGCGGATTGGTCAATCCGTTCGCGAGATATGGCAGTTTTGAGGTAAGAAACGCTTGAGAAACTGCAAATTTTCGCAGTTCTGATGCTCGAAACGAATAACTAGAACGGTCTAGTGGAAAACTACTCATACCGTTGTAATGGGGCTAGTTTGTACTTTCAGATGCAACAGAAATTTTTCGGATTGGTCAATCCGTTCGCGAGATATGGCAGTTTTGAGGTAAGAAACGCTTGAGAAACTCCAAATTTTCGCAGTTCTGATGCTCGAAACGAATAACTAGAGCGGCCTAGGGGAAAGGTACGCATACCGTTGTAATCGGGCGAGTTTCTACCTTCAGATGCAACAGAAATTTTGCGGATTGGTCAATCCGTTCGCGAGATATGGCAGTTTGGAGGTAAGAAACGCTTGAGAAACTCAAAATTTTCGCAGTTCTGATGCTCGAAACGAATAACTAGAACGGACTAGGGGAAAAGTGCGCATTCAGTTGTAATCGGGCGAGTTTCTACTTTCAGATGCAACAGAAATTTTGCGGATTGGTCAATCCGTTCGCGAGATATGGCAGTTTGGAGGTAAGAAACGCTTTAGAGACTCAAAATTATCGCAGTTCTGATGCTCGACAAGCATAACTAGAACGGCCTAGGGGAAAAGTACGCATACCGTTGTAATCGGGCGAGTTTCTACCTTCAGATGCAACAGAAATTTTGCGGATTACTCTATCCGTTCGCGAGGTATGGCAATTTGGAAGTAAGAAACGCTTGAAAAACTGAAAATTTTCGCAGTTCTGATGCTCGAAACGAATAACTAGAACGGCCTAGGGGGAAAGTACGCATACCGTTGGAATCGGGCGAGTTTCTACTATCAGATGCAACAGAAATTTTGCGGATTGGTCAATCCGTTCGCGAGATATGGCAGTTTGGAGGTAAGAAACGCTTGAGAAACTCAAAATTTTCGCAGTTCTGATGCTCGACATGCATAACTAGAACGGCCTAGGGGAAAAGTACGCATACCGTTGTAATCGGGCGAGTTTCTACCTTCAGATGCAACAGAAATATTGCGGATTGCTCAATCCGTTCGCGAGGTATGGCAATTTGGAAGTAAGAAACGCTTGAAAAACTCAAAATTTTCGCAGTTCTGATGCTCGAAACGAATAACTAGAACGGCCTAGGTGAAAAGTACGCATACCGTTGTAATCGGGCGAGCTTCTACTTTCAGATGCAACAGAAATTTTGCGGATTGCTCAATCCGTTCGCGAGATATGGCAGTTTGGATGTAAGAAACGCTTGAGAAACTCAAAATTTTCGCAGTTCTGATGCCCGAAACGAATAACTAGAAGGGCCTAGGGGAAAAGTACGCCTACCGTTGTAATCGGGCGAGTTTCTACTTTCAGAAGCAACAGAAATTTTGCGGATTGGTCAAACCGTTCGCGAGATGTGGCTGTTTGTAGGTAAGAACCGCTTGAGAAACTCAAAATTTTCGCAGTTCTGATGCGCGAAACGAATAACTAGAACGGCCTAGGGGATAACTACTTATACCGTTGTAATGGGGCGAGTTTCTACTTTCAGATGCAACAGAAACATTGCGGATTGGTCAATCCGTTTGCGAGATATGGCAGTTTTGAGGTAAGAAACGCTTGAGAAACTCTAAATTTTCGCAGTTCTGATGCTCGAAACGAATAACTAGAACGGTCTAGGGGAAAACTACTCATACCGTTGTAATGGGGCTAGTTTCTACTTTCAGATGCAACAGAAACTTTGCGGATTGGTCAATCCGTTCGCGAGATATGGCAGTTTTGAGGTAAGAAACGCTTGAGAAACTGCAAATTTTCGCAGTTCTGATGCTCGAAACGAATAACTAGAACGGTCTAGGGGAAAACTACTCATACCGTTGTAATGGGGCTAGTTTGTACTTTCAGATGCAACAGAAACTTTTCGCATTGGTCAATCCGTTCGCGAGATATGGCAGTTTTGAGGTAAGAAACGCTTGAGAAACTCCAAATTTTCGCAGTTCTGATGCTCGAAACGAATAACTAGAGAGGCCTAGGGGAAAGGTACGCATACCGTTGTAATCGGGCGAGTTTCTACCTTCAGATGCAACAGAAATTTTGCGGATTGGTCAATCCGTTCGCGAGGTATGGCAGTTTGGAGGTAAGAAACGCTTGAGAAACTCAAAATTTTCGCAGTTCTGATGCTCGAAACGAATAACTAGAACGGACTAGGGGAAAAGTGCGCATTCCGTTGTAATCGGGCGAGTTTCTACTTTCAGATGCAACAGAAATTTTGCGGATTGGTCAATCCGTTCGCGAGATATGGCAGTTTGGAGGTAAGAAACGCTTGAGAGACTCAAAATTATCGCAGTTCTGATGCTCGACAAGCATAACTAGAACGGCCTAGGGGAAAAGTACGCATACCGTTGTAATCGGGCGAGTTTCTACCTTCAGATGCAACAGAAATTTTGCGGATTACTCTATCCGTTCGCGAGGTATGGCAATTTGGAAGTAAGAAACGCTTGAAAAACTGAAAATTTTCGCAGTTCTGATGCTCGAAACGAATAACTAGAACGGCCTAGGGGAAAAGTACGCATACCGTTGTAATCGGGCGAGTTTCTACTATCAGATGCAACAGAAATTTTGCGGATTGGTCAATCCGTTCGCGAGATATGGCAGTTTGGAGCTAAGAAACGCTTGAAAAACTGAAAATTTTCGCAGTTCTGATGCTCGAAACGAATAACTAGAACGGCCTAGGGGAAAAGTACGCATACCGTTGTAATCGGGCGAGTTTCTACTATCAGATGCAACAGAAATTTTGCGGATTGGTCAATCCGTTCGCGAGATATGGCAGTTTGGAGCTAAGAAACGCTTGAGAAACTCAAAATTTTCGCAGTTCTGATGCTCGACATGCATAACTAGAACGGCCTAGGGGAAAAGTACGCATACCGTTGTAATCGGGCGAGTTTCTACCTTCAGATGCAACAGAAATATTGCGGATTGCTCAATCCGTTCGCGAGGTATGGCAATTTGGAAGTAAGAAACGCTTCAAAAACTCAAAATTTTCGCAGTTCTGATGCTCGAAACGAATAACTAGAACGGCCTACGGGAAAAGTACGCATACCGTTGTAATCGGGCGAGTTTCTACTTTCAGATGCAACAGAAATTTTGCGGATTGCTCAATCCGTTCGCGAGATATGGCAGTTTGGATGTAAGAAACGCTTGAGAAACTCAAAATTTTCGCAGTTCTGATGCCCGAAACGAATAACTAGAAGGGCCTAGGGGAAAAGTACGCCTACCCTTGTAATCGGGCGAGTTTCTACTTTCAGAAGCAACAGAAATTTTGCGGATTGCTCAATCCGTTCGCGAGATATGGCAGTTTGGATGTAAGAAACGCTTGAGAAACTCAAAATTTTCGCAGTTCTGATGCTCGACATGCATAACTAGAATGGCCTAGGGGAAAAGTACGCATACCGTTGTAATCGGGCGAGTTTCTACCTTCAGATGCAACAGAAATTTTGCGGATTGCTCAATCCGTTCGCGAGATATGGCAGTTTGGAGGTAAGAAACGCTTGAGAAACTCAAAATTTTCGCAGTTCTGATGCCCGAAACGAATAACTAGAAGGGCCTAGGGGAAAAGTACGCCTACCGTTGTAATCGGGCGAGTTTCTACTTTCAGATGCAACAGAAATTTCGCGGATTGCTCAATCCGTTCGCGAGATATGGCAGTTTGGATGTAAGAAACGCTTGAGAGACTCAAAATTATCGCAGTTCTGATGCTCGACAAGCATAACTAGAACGGCCTAGGGGAAAAGTACGCATACCGTTGTAAACGGGCGAGTTTCTACTTTCAGATGCAACAGAAATTTTGCGGATTGGTCAAACCGTTCGCGAGATGTGGCTGTTTGTAGGTAAGAACCGCTTGAGAAACTCAAAATTTTCGCAGTTCTGATGCTCGAAACGAATAACTAGAACGGCCTAGGGGAAAAGTACGCATACCGTTGTAATGGGGCGAGTTTCTACTTTCAGATGCAACAGAAATTTTGCGGATTGCTCAATCCGTTCGCGAGATATGGCAGTTTGGATGTAAGAAACGCTTGAGAGACCCAAAATTATCGCAGTTCTGATGCTCGAAACGAATAACTAGAACGGTCTAGGGGAAAACTACTCATACCGTTGTAATGGGGCTAGTTTGTACTTTCAGATGCAACAGAAACTTTTCGGATTGGTCAATCCGTTCGCGAGATATGGCAGTTTTGAGGTAAGAAACGCTTGAGAAACTCCAAATTTTCGCATTTCTGATGCTCGAAACGAATAACTAGAGCGGCCTAGGGGAAAGGTACGCATACCGTTGTAATCGGGCGAGTTTCTACTTTCAGATGCAACAGAAACATTGCGGATTGGTCAATCCGTTTGCGAGATATGGCAGTTTTGAGGTAAGAAGCGCTTGAGAAACTCTAAATTTTCGCAGTTCTGATGCTCGAAACGAATAACTAGAACGGTCTAGGGGAAAACTACTCATACCGTTGTAATGGGGCTCGTTTCTACTTTCAGATGCAACAGAAACTTTGCGGATTGGTCAATCCGTTCGCGAGATATGGCAGTTTTGAGGTAAGAAACGCTTGAGAAACTGCAAATTTTCGCAGTTCTGATGCTCGAAACGAATAACTAGAACGGTCTAGGGGAAAACTACTCATACCGTTGTAATGGGGCTAGTTTGTACTTTCAGATGCAACAGAAACTTTTCGGATTGGTCAATCCGTTCGCGAAATATGGCAGTTTTGAGGTAAGAAACGCTTGAGAAACTCCAAATTTTCGCAGTTCTGATGCTCGAAACGAATAACTAGAACGGCCTAGGGGAAAACTACTCATACCGTTGTAATGGGGCGAGTTTCTACTTTCAGATTGAACAGAAACTTTGCGGATTGGTCAATCCGTTCGCGAGATATGGCAGTTTTGAGGTAAGAAACGCTTGGGAAACTCCAAATTTTCGCAGTTCTGATGCTCGAAACGAATAACTAGAACGGCCTAGGGGAGAACTACTCATACCGTTGTAATGGGGCGGGTTTCTACTTTCAGATGCAAGAGAAATTTTGCGGATTGGTCAATCCGTTCGCGAGATATGGCAGTTTTGAAGTAAGAAACGCTTGAGAAACTCCAAATTTTCGCAGTTCTGATGCTCGAAACGAATAACTAGAACGTCCTAGGGGAAAACTACTCATACCTTTGTAATGGGGCGGGTTTCTACTTTCAGATGCAAGAGAAATTTTGCGGATTGGTCAATCCGTTCGCGAGATATGGCAGTTTTGAAGTAAGATACGCTTGAGAAACTCCAAATTTTCGCAGTTCTGATGCTCGAAACGAATAACTAGAACGGCCTAGGGGAAAGGTACGCACACCGTTGTAATGGGGCGAGTTTCTACTTTCAGATGCAACAGAAACATTGCGGATTGGTCAATCCGTTTGCGAGATATGGCAGTTTTGAGGTAAGAAGCGCTTGAGAAACTCTAAATTTTCGCAGTTCTGATGCTCGAAACGAATAACTAGAACGGTCTAGGGGAAAACTACTCATACCGTTGTAATGGGGCTAGTTTCTACTTTCAGATGCAACAGAAACTTTGCGGATTGGTCAATCCGTTCGCGAGATATGGCAGTTTTGAGGTAAGAAACGCTTGAGAAACTCCAAATTTTCGCAGTTCTGATGCTCGAAACGAATAACTAGAGCGGCCTAGGGGAAAGGTACGCATACCGTTGTAATCGGGCGAGTTTCTACCTTCAGATGCAACAGAAATTTTGCGGATTGGTCAATCCGTTCGCGAGATATGGCAGTTTGGAGGTAAGAAACGCTTGAGAAACTCAAAATTTTCGCAGTTCTGATGCTCGAAACGAATAACTAGAAAGGACTAGGGGAAAAGTGCGCATTCAGTTGTAATCGGGCGAGTTTCTACTTTCAGATGCAACAGAAATTTTGCGGATTGGTCAATCCGTTCGCGAGATATGGCAGTTTGGAGGTAAGAAACGCTTGAGAGACTCAAAATTATCGCAGTTCTGATGCTCGACAAGCATAACTAGAACGGCCTAGGGGAAAAGTACGCATACCGTTGTAATCGGGCGAGTTTCTACCTTCAGATGCAACAGAAATTTTGCGGATTACTCTATCCGTTCGCGAGGTATGGCAATTTGGAAGTAAGAAACGCTTGAAAAACTGAAAATTTTCGCAGTTCTGATGCTCGAAACGAATAACTAGAACGGCCTAGGGGAAAAGTACGCATACCGTTGGAATCGGGCGAGTTTCTACTATCAGATGCAACAGAAATTTTGCGGATTGGTCAATCCGTTCGCGAGATATGGCAGTTTGGAGGTAAGAAACGCTTGAGAAACTCAAAATTTTCGCAGTTCTGATGCTCGACATGCATAACTAGAACGGCCTAGGGGAAAAGTACGCATACCGTTGTAATCGGGCGAGTTTCTACCTTCAGATGCAACAGAAATATTGCGGATTGCTCAATCCGTTCGCGAGGTATGGCAATTTGGAAGTAAGAAACGCTTGAAAAACTCAAAATTTTCGCAGTTCTGATGCTCGAAACGAATAACTAGAACGGCCTAGGGGAAAAGTACGCATACCGTTGTAATCGGGCGAGCTTCTACTTTCAGATGCAACAGAAATTTTGCGGATTGCTCAATCCGTTCGCGAGATATGGCAGTTTGGATGTAAGAAACGCTTGAGAAACTCAAAATTTTCGCAGTTCTGATGCCCGAAACGAATAACTAGAAGGGCCTAGGGGAAAAGTACGCCTACCGTTGTAATCGGGCGAGTTTCTACCTTCAGATGCAACAGAAACTTTGCGGATTGGTCAAACCGTTCGCGAGATGTGGCTGTTTGTAGGTAAGAACCGCTTGAGAAACTCAAAATTTTCGCAGTTCTGATGCTCGGAACGAATAACTAGAACGGACTAGGGGAAAAGTGCGCATTCCGTTGTAATCGGGCGAGTTTCTACTTTCAGATGCAACAGAAATTTTGCGGATTGGTCAATCCGTTCGCGAGATATGGCAGTTTGGAGGTAAGAAACGCTTGAGAGACTCAAAATTATCGCAGTTCTGATGCTCGACAAGCATAACTAGAACGGCCTAGGGGAAAAGTACGCATACCGTTGTAATCGGGCGAGTTTCTACCTTCAGATGCAACAGAAATTTTGCGGATTACTCTATCCGTTCGCGAGGTATGGCAATTTGGAAGTAAGAAACGCTTGAAAAACTGAAAATTTTCGCAGTTCTGATGCTCGAAACGAATAACTAGAACGGCCTAGGGGAAAAGTACGCATACCGTTGTAATCGGGCGAGTTTCTACTATCAGATGCAACAGAAATTTTGCGGATTGGTCAATCCGTTCGCGAGATATGGCAGTTTGGAGCTAAGAAACGCTTGAGAAACTCAAAATTTTCGCAGTTCTGATGCCCGAAACGAATAACTAGAAGGGCCTAGGGGAAAAGTACGCCTACCGTTGTAATCGGGCGAGTTTCTACTTTCAGATGCAACAGAAATATTGCGGATTGCTCAATCCGTTCGCGAGGTATGGCAATTTGGAAGTAAGAAACGCTTGAAAAACTCAAAATTGTCGCAGTTCTGATGCTCGAAACGAATAACTAGAACGGCCTAGGGGAAAAGTACGCATACCGTTGTAATCGGGCGAGTTTCTACTTTCAGATGCAACAGAAATTTTGCGGATTACTCAATCCGTTCGCGAGATATGGCAGTTTGGATGTAAGAAACGCTTGAGAAACTCAAAATTTTCGCAGTTCTGATGCCCGAAACGAATAACTAGAAGGGCCTAGGGGAAAAGTACGCCAACCGTTGTAATCGGGCGAGTTTCTACTTTCAGAAGCAACAGAAATTTTGCGGATTGCTCAATCCGTTCGCGAGATATGGCAGTTTGGATGTAAGAAACGCTTGAGAAACTCAAAATTTTCGCAGTTCTGATGCTCGACATGCATAACTAGAACGGCCTAGGGGAAAAGTACGCATACCGTTGTAATCGGGCGAGTTTCTACCTTCAGATGCAACAGAAATTTTGCGGATTGCTCAATTCGTTCGCGAGGTATGGCAATTTGGAAGTAAGAAACGCTTGAAAAACTCGAAATTTTCGCAGTTCTGATGCTCGAAACGAATAACTAGAACGGCCTAGGGGAAAAGTACGCATACCGTTGTAATCGGGCGAGTTTCTACTTTCAGATGCAACAGAAATTTTGCGGATTGGTCAATCCGTTCGCGAGATATGGCAGTTTGGAGGTAAGAAACGCTTGAGAAACTCAAATTTTTGCAGTTCTGATGCCCGAAACGAATAACTAGAAGGGCCTAGGGGAAAAGTACGCCAACCGTTGTAATCGGGCGAGTTTCTACTTTCAGATGCAACAGAAATTTTGCGGATTGGTCAATCCGTTCGCGAGATATGGCAGTTTGGAGGTAAGAAACGCTTGAGAGACTCAAAATTATCGCAGTTCTGATGCTCGACAAGCATAACTAGAACGGCCTAGGGGAAAAGTACGCATACCGTTGTAATCGGGCGAGTTTCTAACTTCAGATGCAACAGAAATTTTGCGGATTACTCTATCCGTTCGCGAGGTATGGCAATTTGGAAGTAAGAAACGCTTGAAAAACTGAAAATTTTCGCAGTTCTGATGCTCGAAACGAATAACTAGAACGGCCTAGGGGAGAACTACTCATACCGTTGTAATGGGGCGGGTTTCTACTTTCAGATGCAAGAGAAATTTTGCGGATTGGTCAATCCGTTCGCGAGATATGGCAGTTTTGAAGTAAGAAACGCTTGAGAAACTCCAAATTTTCGCAGTTCTGATGCTCGAAACGAATAACTAGAACGTCCTAGGGGAAAACTACTCATACCTTTGTAATGGGGCGGGTTTCTACTTTCAGATGCAAGAGAAATTTTGCGGATTGGTCAATCCGTTCGCGAGATATGGCAGTTTTGAAGTAAGATACGCTTGAGAAACTCCAAATTTTCGCAGTTCTGATGCTCGAAACGAATAACTAGAACGGCCTAGGGGAAAGGTACGCACACCGTTGTAATGGGGCGAGTTTCTACTTTCAGATGCAACAGAAACATTGCGGATTGGTCAATCCGTTTGCGAGATATGGCAGTTTTGAGGTAAGAAGCGCTTGAGAAACTCTAAATTTTCGCAGTTCTGATGCTCGAAACGAATAACTAGAACGGTCTAGGGGAAAACTACTCATACCGTTGTAATGGGGCTAGTTTCTACTTTCAGATGCAACAGAAACTTTGCGGATTGGTCAATCCGTTCGCGAGATATGGCAGTTTTGAGGTTAGAAACGCTTGAGAAACTGCAAATTTTCGCAGTTCTGATGCTCGAAACGAATAACTAGAACGGTCTAGGGGAAAACTACTCATACCGTTGTAATGGGGCTAGTTTGTACTTTCAGATGCAACAGAAACTTTTCGGATTGGTCAATCCGTTCGCGAGATATGGCAGTTTTGAGGTAAGAAACGCTTGAGAAACTCCAAATTTTCGCAGTTCTGATGCTCGAAACGAATAACTAGAGCGGCCTAGGGGAAAACTACTCATACCGTTGTAATGGGGCGAGTTTCTACTTTCAGATTGAACAGAAACTTTGCGGATTGGTCAATCCGTTCGCGAGATATGGCAGTTTTGAGGTAAGAAACGCTTGAGAAACTCCAAATTTTCGCAGTTCTGATGCTCGAAACGAATAACTAGAACGGCCTAGGGGAGAACTACTCATACCGTTGTAATGGGGCGGGTTTCTACTTTCAGATGCAAGAGAAATTTTGCGGATTGGTCAATCCGTTCGCGAGATATGGCAGTTTTGAAGTAAGAAACGCTTGAGAAACTCCAAATTTTCGCAGTTCTGATGCTCGAAACGAATAACTAGAACGGCCTAGGGGAAAACTACGCATACCTTTGTAATGGGGCGGGTTTCTACTTTCAGATGCAAGAGAAATTTTGCGGATTGGTCAATCCGTTCGCGAGATATGGCAGTTTTGAAGTAAGAAACGCTTGAGAAACTCCAAATTTTCGCAGTTCTGATGCTCGAAACGAATAACTAGAACGGCCTAGGGGAAAACTACTCATACCGTTGTAATGGGGCGATTTTCTACTTTCAGATGCAACAGAAACTTTGCGGATTGGTGAATCCGTTCGCGAGATATGGCAGTTTTGAGGTAAGAAACGCTTGAGAAACTCAAAATTTTCGCAGTTCTGATGCTCGAAACGAATAACTAGAACGGTCTAGGGGAAAACTACTCATACCGTTGTAATGGGGCTAGTTTGTACTTTCAGATGCAACAGAAACTTTTCGGATTGGTCAATCCGTTCGCGAGATATGGCAGTTTTGAGGTAAGAAACGCTTGAGAAACTCCAAATTTTCGCAGTTCTGATGCTCGAAACGAATAACTAGAACGGTCTAGGGGAAAACTTCTCATACCGTTGTAATGGGGCTAGTTTGTACTTTCAGATGCAACAGAAACTTTTCGGATTGTCAATCCGTTCGCGAGATATGGCAGTTTTGAGGTAAGAAACGCTTGAGAAACTCCAAATTTTCGCAGTTCTGATGCTCGAAACGAATAACTAGAACGGTCTAGGGGAAAACTACTCATACCGTTGTAATGGGGCGAGTTTCTACTTTCAGATGCAAGAGAAATTTTGTGGATTGGTCAATCCGTTCGCGAGATATGGCAGTTTTGGTGTAAGAAACGCTTGAGAAACTCAAAATTTTCGCAGTTCTGATGCTCGAAACGAATAACTAGAACGGCCTAGTGGAAAACTACTCATACCGTTGTAATGGGGCGAGTTTCTACTTTCAGATGCAACAGAAACTTTGCGGATTGGTCAATCCGTTCGCGAGATATGGCAGTTTTGAGGTAAGAAACGCTTGAGAAACTCCAAATTTTCGCAGTTCGATGCTCGAAACGAATAACTAGAACGGCCTAGGGGAGAACTACTCATACCGTTGTAATGGGGCGGGTTTCTACTTTCAGATGCAAGAGAAATTTTGCGGATTGGTCAATCCGTTCGCGAGATATGGCAGTTTTGAGGTAAGAAACGCTTGAGAAACTCCAAATTTTCGCAGTTCTGATGCTCGAAACGAATAACTAGAACGGTCTAGGGGAAAACTACTCATACCGTTGTAATGGGGCTAGTTTGTACTTTCAGATGCAACAGAAACTTTTCGGATTGGTCAATCCGTTCCCGAGATATGGCAGTTTTGAGGTAAGAAACGCTTGAGAAACTCCAAATTTTCGCAGTTCTGATGCTCGAAACGAATAACTAGAACGGCCTACTGGAAAACTACTCATACCGTTGTAATGGGGCGAGTTTCTACTTTCAGATGCAACAGAAACTTTGCGGATTGGTCAATCCGTTCGCGAGATATGGCAGTTTTGAGGTAAGAAACGCTTGAGAAACTCCAAATTTTCGCAGTTCGATGCTCGAAACGAATAACTACAACGGCCTAGGGGAGAACTACTCATACCGTTGTAATGGGGCGGGTTTCTACTTTCAGATGCAAGAGAAATTTTGCGGATTGGTCAATCCGTTCGCGAGATATGGCAGTTTTGAAGTAAGAAACGCTTGAGAAACTCCAAATTTTCGCAGTTCTGATGCTCGAAACGAATAACTAGAACGGCCTAGGGGAAAACTACTCACACCGTTGTAATGGGGCGGGTTTCTACTTTCAGATGCAAGAGAAATTTTGCGGATTGGTCAATCCGTTCGCGAGATATGGCAGTTTTGAAGTAAGAAACGCTTGAGAAACTCCAAATTTTCGCAGTTCTGATGCTCGAAACGAATAACTAGAACGGCCTAGGGGAAAACTACTCATACCGTTGTAATGGGGCTAGTTTCTACTTTCAGATGCAACAGAAACTTTTCGGATTGGTCAATCCGTTCGCGAGATATGGCAGTTTTGAGGTAAGAAACGCTTGAGAAACTCCAAATTTTCGCAGTTCTGATGCTCGCAACGAATAACTAGAACGGTCTAGGGGAAAACTACCCATACCGTTGTAATGGGGCTAGTTTGTACTTTCAGATGCAACAGAAACTTTTCGGATTTGTCAATCCGTTCGCGAGATATGGCAGTTTTGAGGTAAGAAACGCTTGAGAAACTCCAAATTTTCGCAGTTCTGATGCACGAAACGAATAACTAGAACGGCCTAGTGGAAAACTACTCATACCGTTGTAATGGGGCTAGTTTCTACTTTCAGATGCAACAGAAACTTTTCAGATTGGTCAATCCGTTCCCGAGATATGGCAGTTTTGAGGTAAGAAACGCTTGAGAAACTCCAAATTTTCGCAGTTCTGATGCTCGAAACGAATAACTAGAACGGCCTAGTGGAAAACTACTCATACCGTTGTAATGGGGCGAGTTTCTACTTTCAGATGCAACAGAAACTTTGCGGATTGGTCAATCCGTTCGCGAGATATGGCAGTTTTGAGGTAAGAAACGCTTGAGAAACTCCAAATTTTCGCAGTTCGATGCTCGAAACGAATAACTAGAACGGCCTAGGGGAGAACTACTCATACCGTTGTAATGGGGCGGGCTTCTACTTTCAGATGCAAGAGAAATTTTGCGGATTGGTCAATCCGTTCGCGAGATATGGCAGTTTTGAAGTAAGAAACGCTTGAGAAACTCCAAATTTTCGCAGTTCTGATGCTCGAAACGAATAACTAGAACGGCCTAGGGGAAAACTACTCATACCGTTGTAATGGGGCTAGTTTCTACTTTCAGATGCAACAGAAACTTTTCGGATTGGTCAATCCGTTCGCGAGATTTGGCAGTTTTGAGGTAAGAAACGCTTGAGAAACTCCAAATTTTCGCAGTTCTGATGCTCGCAACGAATAACTAGAACGGTCTAGGGGAAAACTACCCATACCGTTGTAATGGGGCTAGTTTGTACTTTCAGATGCAACAGAAACTTTTCGGATTTGTCAATCCGTTCGCGAGATATGGCAGTTTTGAGGTAAGAAACGCTTGAGAAACTCAAAATTTTCGCAGTTCTGATGCTCGAAACGAATAACTAGAACGGACTAGGGGAAAAGTGCGCATACCGTTGTAATCGGGCGAGTTTCTACTTTCAGATGCAACAGAAATTTTGCGGATTGGTCAATCCGTTCGCGAGATATGGCAGTTTGGAAGTAAGAAACGCTTGAGAAACTCAAAATTTTCGCAGTTCTGATGCTCGAAACGAATAACTAGAGCGGCCTAGGGGAAAGGTACGCATACCGTTGTAATCGGGCGAGTTTCTACTTTCAGATGCAACAGAAATTTTGCGGATTGGTCAATCCGTTCGCGAGATATGGCAGTTTGGAGGTAAGAAACGCTTGAGAAACTCAAAATTTTCGCACTTCTGATGCTCGAAACGAATAACTAGAACGGACTAGGGGAAAAGTGCGCATACAGTTGTAATCGGGCGAGTTTCTACTTTCAGATGCAACAGAAATTTTGCGGATTGCTCAATCCGTTCGCGAGATATGGCAGTTTGGAGGTAAGAAACGCTTGAGAAACTCAAAATTTTCGCAGTTCTGATGCCCGAAACGAATAACTAGAAGGGCCTAGGGGAAAAGTACGCCTACCGTTGTAATCGGGCGAGTTTCTACTTTCAGATGCAACAGAAATTTTGCGGATTGCTCAATCCGTTCGCGAGATATGGCAGTTTGGATGAAAGAAACGCTTGAGAAACTCAAAATTTTCGCAGTTCTGATGCTCGACATGCATAACTAGAACGGCCTAGGGGAAAAGTACGCATACCGTTGTAATCGGGCGAGTTTCTACCTTCAGATGCAACAGAAATTTTGCGGATTGCTCAATTCGTTCGCGAGGTATGGCAATTTGGAAGTAAGAAACGCTTGAAAAACTCAAAATTTTCGCAGTTCTGATGCTCGAAACGAATAACTAGAACGGCCTAGGGGAAAAGTACGCCTACCGTTGTAATCGGGCGAGTTTCTACTTTCAGATGCAACACAAATTTTGCGGATTGGTCAATCCGTTCGCGAGATATGGCAGTTTGGAAGTAAGAAACGCTTGAGAAACTCAAAATTTTCGCAGTTCTGGTGCTCGAAACGAATAACTAGAGCGGCCTAGGGGAAAGGTACGCATACCGTTGTAATCGGGCGAGTTTCTACATTCAGCTGCATCAGAAATTTTGCGGATTGGTCAAACCGTTCGCGAGATGTGGCTGTTTGTAGGTAAGAACCGCTTGAGAAACTCAAAATTTTCGCAGTTCTGATGCTCGAAACGAATAACTAGAACGGCCTAGGGGATAACTACTTATACCGTTGTAATGGGGCGAGTTTCTACTTTCAGATGCAACAGAATAATTGCGGATTGGTCAATCCGTTTGCGAGATATGGCAGTTTTGAGGTAAGAAACGCTTGAGAAACTCTAAATTTTCGCAGTTCTGATGCTCGAAACGAATAACTAGAACGGTCTAGGGGAAAACTACTCATACCGTTGTAATGGGGCTAGTTTCTACTTTCAGATGCAACAGAAACTTTGCGGATTGGTCAATCCGTTCGCGAGATATGGCAGTTTTGAGGTAAGAAACGCTTGAGAAACTCAAAATTTTCGCAGTTCTGATGCTCGAAACGAATAACTAGAACGGTCTAGGGGATAACTACTTATACCGTTGTAATGGGGCGAGTGTCTACTTTCAGATGCAACAGAAACTTTGCGGATTGGTCAATCCGTTCGCGAGATATGGCAGTTTTGAGGTAAGAAACGCTTGAGAAACCCCAAATTTTCGCAGTTCTGAGGCTCGAAACGAATAACTAGATCGGCCTAGGGGAAAACTACTCATGCCGTTGTAATGGGGCTAGTTTGTAATTTCAGATGCAACAGAAACTTTTCGGATTGGTCAATCCGTTCGCGAGATATGGCAGTTTTGAGGTAAGAAACGCTTGAGAAACTCCAAATTTTCGCAGTTCTGATGCTCGAAACGAATAACTAGAACGGTCTAGGGGAAAACTACTCATACCGTTGTAATGGGGCGAGTTTCTACTTTCAGATGCAAGAGAAATTTTGCGGATTGGACAATCCGTTCGCGAGGTATGGCAATTTGGAAGTAAGAAACGCTTGAAAAACTCAAAATTTTCGCAGTTCTGATGCTCGAAACGAATAACTAGAACGGCCTAGGGGAAAAGTACGCATACCGTTGTAATCGTGCGAGTTTCTACTTTCAGATGCAACAGAAATTTTGCGGATTGGTCAATCCGTTCGCGAGATATGGCAGTTTGGAAGTAAGAAACGCTTGAGAAACTCAAAATTTTCGCCGTTCTGATGCCCGAAACGAATAACTAGAAGGGCCTAGGGGAAAAGTACGCCTACCGTTGTAATCGGGCGAGTTTCTACTTTCAGATGCAACAGAAATTTTGCGGATTGCTCAATCCGTTCGCGAGATATGGCAGTTTGGATGTAAGAAACGCTTGAGAGACTCAAAATTATCGCAGTTCTGATGCTCGACAAGCATAACTAGAACGGCCTAGGGGAAAAGTACGCATACCGTTGTAATCGGGCCAGTTTCTACTTTCAGATGCAACAGAAATTTTGCGGATTGGTCAAACCGTTCGCGAGATGTGGCTGTTTGTTGGTAAGAACCGCTTGAGAAACTCAAAATTTTCGCAGTTCTGATGCCCGAAACGAATAACTAGAACGGCCTAGGGGAAAAGTACGCATACCGTTGTAATCGGGCGAGTTTCTACTTTCAGATGCAACAGAAATTTTGCGGATTGCTCAATCCGTTCGCGAGATATGGCAGTTTGGATGAAAGAAACGCTTGAGAAACTCAAAATTTTCGCAGTTCTGATGCTCGACATGCATAACTAGAACGGCCTAGGGGAAAAGTACGCATACCGTTGTAATCGGGCGAGTTTCTACCTTCAGATGCAACAGAAATTTTGCGGATTGCTCAATTCGTTCGCGAGGTATGGCAATTTGGAAGTAAGAAACGCTTGAAAAACTCAAAATTTTCGCAGTTCTGATGCTCGAAACGAATAACTAGAACGGCCTAGGGGAAAAGTACGCATACCGTTGTAATCGTGCGAGTTTCTACTTTCAGATGCAACAGAAATTTTGCGGATTGGTCAATCCGTTCGAGAGATATGGCAGTTTGGAAGTAAGAAACGCTTGAGAAACTCAAAATTTTCGCAGTTCTGATGCCCGAAACGAATAACTAGAAGGGCCTAGGGGAAAAGTACGCCTACCGTTGTAATCGGGCGAGTTTCTACTTTCAGATGCAACACAAATTTTGCGGATTGGTCAATCCGTTCGCGAGATATGGCAGTTTGGAAGTAAGAAACGCTTGAGAAACTCAAAATTTTCGCAGTTCTGGTGCTCGAAACGAATAACTAGAGCGGCCTAGGGGAAAGGTACGCATACCGTTGTAATCGGGCGAGTTTCTACATTCAGCTGCATCAGAAATTTTGCGGATTGGTCAAACCGTTCGCGAGATGTGGCTGTTTGTAGGTAAGAACCGCTTGAGAAACTCAAAATTTTCGCAGTTCTGATGCTCGAAACGAATAACTAGAACGGCCTAGGGGATAACTACTTATACCGTTGTAATGGGGCGAGTTTCTACTTTCAGATGCAACAGAATAATTGCGGATTGGTCAATCCGTTTGCGAGATATGGCAGTTTTGAGGTAAGAAACGCTTGAGAAACTCTAAATTTTCGCAGTTCTGATGCTCGAAACGAATAACTAGAACGGTCTAGGGGAAAACTACTCATACCGTTGTAATGGGGCTAGTTTCTACTTTCAGATGCAACAGAAACTTTGCGGATTGGTCAATCCGTTCGCGAGATATGGCAGTTTTGAGGTAAGAAACGCTTGAGAAACTCCAAATTTTCGCAGTTCTGATGCTCGAAACGAATAACTAGAACGGTCTAGGGGAAAACTACTCATACCGTTGTAATGGGGCTAGTTTGTACTTTCAGATGCAACAGAAACTTTTCGGATTGGTCAATCCGTTCGCGAGATATGGCAGTTTTGAGGTAAGAAACGCTTGAGAAACTCAAAATTTTCGCAGTTCTGATGCTCGAAACGAATAACTAGAACGGTCTAGGGGATAACTACTTATACCGTTGTAATGGGGCGAGTGTCTACTTTCAGATGCAACAGAAACTTTGCGGATTGGTCAATCCGTTCGCGAGATATGGCAGTTTTGAGGTAAGAAACGCTTGAGAAACCCCAAATTTTCGCAGTTCTGAGGCTCGAAACGAATAACTAGATCGGCCTAGGGGAAAACTACTCATGCCGTTGTAATGGGGCTAGTTTGTACTTTCAGATGCAACAGAAACTTTTCGGATTGGTCAATCCGTTCGCGAGATATGGCAGTTTTGAGGTAAGAAACGCTTGAGAAACTCCAAATTTTCGCAGTTCTGATGCTCGAAACGAATAACTAGAACGGTCTAGGGGAAAACTACTCATACCGTTGTAATGGGGCGAGTTTCTACTTTCAGATGCAAGAGAAATTTTGCGGATTGGACAATCCGTTCGCGAGATATGGCAGTTTTGGGGTAAGAAACACTTGAGAAACTCAAAATTTTCGCAGTTCTGATGCTCGAAACGAATAACTAGAACGGCCTAGGGGAAAAGTACGCATACCGTTGTAATCGGGCGAGTTTCTACTTTCAGATGCAAAGGAAATTTTGCGGATTGGTCAATCCGTTCGCGAGATATGGCAGTTTGGAAGTAAGAAACGCTTGAGAAACTCAAAATTTTCGCAGTTCTGATGCTCGAAACGAATAAGTAGAGTGGCCTAGGGGAAAGGTACGCATACCGTTGTAATCGGGCGAGTTTCTACTTTCAGATGCAACAGAAATTTTGCGGATTGGTCAATCCGTTCGCGAGATATGGCAGTTTGGAGGTAAGAAACGCTTGAGAAACTCAAAATTTTCGCCGTTCTGATGCCCGAAACGAATAACTAGAAGGGCCTAGGGGAAAAGTACGCCTACCGTTGTAATCGGGCGAGTTTCTACTTTCAGATGCAACAGAAATTTTGCGGATTGCTCAATCCGTTCGCGAGATATGGCAGTTTGGATGTAAGAAACGCTTGAGAGACTCAAAATTATCGCAGTTCTGATGCTCGACAAGCATAACTAGAACGGCCTAGGGGAAAAGTACGCATACCGTTGTAATCGGGCCAGTTTCTACTTTCAGATGCAACAGAAATTTTGCGGATTGGTCAAACCGTTCGCGAGATGTGGCTGTTTGTTGGTAAGAACCGCTTGAGAAACTCAAAATTTTCGCAGTTCTGATGCTCGAAACGAATAACTAGAACGGCCTAGGGGAAAAGTACGCATACCGTTGTAATCGGGCGAGTTTCTACTTTCAGATGCAACACAAATTTTGCGGATTGGTCAATCCGTTCGCGAGATATGGCAGTTTGGATGTAAGAAACGCTTGAGAGACTCAAAATTATCGCAGTTCTGATGCTCGACAAGCATAACTAGAACGGCCTAGGGGAAAAGTACGCATACCGTTGTAATCGGGCGAGTTTCTACTTTCAGATGCAACAGAAATTTTGCGGATTGGTCAAACCGTTCGCGAGATGTGGCTGTTTGTAGGTAAGAACCGCTTGAGAAACTCAAAATTTTCGCAGTTCTGATGCTCGAAACGAATAACTAGAACGGCCTAGGGGAAAAGTACGCATACCGTTGTAATCGGGCGAGTTTCTACTTTCAGATGCAACACAAATTTTGCGGATTGGTCAATCCGTTCGCGAGATATGGCAGTTTGGAAGTAAGAAACGCTTGAGAAACTCAAAATTTTCGCAGTTCTGGTGCTCGAAACGAATAACTAGAGCGGCCTAGGGGAAAGGTACGCATACCGTTGTAATCGGGCGAGTTTCTACATTCAGCTGCATCAGAAATTTTGCGGATTGGTCAAACCGTTCGCGAGATGTGGCTGTTTGTAGGTAAGAACCGCTTGAGAAACTCAAAATTTTCGCAGTTCTGATGCTCGAAACGAATAACTAGAACGGCCTAGGGGATAACTACTTATACCGTTGTAATGGGGCGAGTTTCTACTTTCAGATGCAACAGAATAATTGCGGATTGGTCAATCCGTTTGCGAGATATGGCAGTTTTGAGGTAAGAAACGCTTGAGAAACCCTAAATTTTCGCAGTTCTGATGCTCGAAACGAATAACTAGAACGGTCTAGGGGAAAACTACTCATACCGTTGTAATGGGGCTAGTTTCTACTTTCAGATGCAACAGAAACTTTGCGCATTGGTCAATCCGTTCGCGAGATATGGCAGTTTTGAGGTAAGAAACGCTTGAGAAACTCCAAATTTTCGCAGTTCTGATGCTCGAAACGAATAACTAGAACGGTCTAGGGGAAAACTACTCATACCGTTGTAATGGGGCTAGTTTGTACTTTCAGATTCAACAGAAACTTTTCGGATTGGTCAATCCGTTCGCGAGATATGGCAGTTTGGAGGTAAGAAACGCTTGAGAAACTCAAAATTTTCGCAGTTCTGATGCCCGAAACGAATAACTAGAAGGGCCTAGGGGAAAAGTACGCCCACCGTTGTAATCGGGCGAGTTTCTACTTTCAGATGCAACAGAAATTTTGCGGATTCCTCAATCCGTTCGCGAGATATGGCAGTTTGGATGAAAGAAACGCTTGAGAAACTCAAAATTTTCGCAGTTCTGATGCTCGACATGCATAACTAGAACGGCCTAGGGGAAAAGTACGCATACCGTTGTAATCGGGCGAGTTTCTACCTTCAGATGCAACAGAAATTTTGCGGATTGCTCAATTCGTTCGCGAGGTATGGCAATTTGGAAGTAAGAAACGCTTGAAAAACTCAAAATTTTCGCAGTTCTGATGCTCGAAACGAATAACTAGAACGGCCTAGGGGAAAAGTACGCATACCGTTGTAATCGTGCGAGTTTCTACTTTCAGATGCAACAGAAATTTTGCGGATTGGTCAATCCGTTCGCGAGATATGGCAGTTTGGAAGTAAGAAACGCTTGAGAAACTCAAAATTTTCGCAGTTCTGATGCCCGAAACGAATAACTAGAAGGGCCTAGGGGAAAAGTACGCCTACCGTTGTAATCGGGCGAGTTTCTACTTTCAGATGCAACAGAAATTTTGCGGATTGCTCAATCCGTTCGCGAGATATGGCAGTTTGGATGTAAGAAACGCTTGACAGACTCAAAATTATCGCAGTTCTGATGCACGACAAGCATAACTAGAACGGCCTAGGGGAAAAGTACGCATACCGTTGTAATCGGGCGAGTTTCTACTTTCAGATGCAACAGAAATTTTGCGGATTGGTCAAACCGTTCGCGAGATGTGGCTGTTTGTAGGTAAGAACCGCTTGAGAAACTCAAAATTTTCGCAGTTCTGATGCTCGAAACGAATAACTAGAACGGCCTAGGGGAAAAGTACGCATACCGTTGTAATCGGGCGAGTTTCTACTTTCAGATGCAACACAAATTTTGCGGATTGGTCAATCCGTTCGCGAGATATGGCAGTTTGGAAGTAAGAAACGCTTGAGAAACTCAAAATTTTCGCAGTTCTGGTGCTCGAAACGAATAACTAGAGCGGCCTAGGGGAAAGGTACGCATACCGTTGTAATCGGGCGAGTTTCTACATTCAGCTGCATCAGAAATTTTGCGGATTGGTCAAACCGTTCGCGAGATGTGGCTGTTTGTAGGTAAGAACCGCTTGAGAAACTCAAAATTTTCGCAGTTCTGATGCTCGAAACGAATAACTAGAACGGCCTAGGGGATAACTACTTATACCGTTGTAATGGGGCGAGTTTCTACTTTCAGATGCAACAGAATAATTGCGGATTGGTCAATCCGTTTGCGAGATATGGCAGTTTTGAGGTAAGAAACGCTTGAGAAACTCTAAATTTTCGCAGTTCTGATGCTCGAAACGAATAACTAGAACGGTCTAGTGGAAAACTACTCATACCGTTGTAATGGGGCTAGTTTCTACTTTCAGATGCAACAGAAACTTTGCGGATTGGTCAATCCGTTCACGAGATATGGCAGTTTTGAGGTAAGAAACGCTTGAGAAACTCCAAATTTTCGCAGTTCTGATGCTCGAAACGAATAACTAGAACGGTCTAGGGGAAAACTACTCATACCGTTGTAATGGGGCTAGTTTGTACTTTCAGATGCAACAGAAACTTCTCGGATTGGTCAATCCGTTCGCGAGATATGGCAGTTTTGAGGTAAGAAACGCTTGAGAAACTCAAAATTTTCGCAGTTCTGATGCTCGAAACGAATAACTAGAACGGACTAGGGGAAAAGTGCGCATACAGTTGTAATCGGGCGAGTTTCTACTTTCAGATGCAACAGAAATTTTGCGGATTGCTCAATCCGTTCGCGAGATATGGCAGTTTGGAGGTAAGTAACGCTTGAGAAACTCAAAATTTTCGCAGTTCTGATGCCCGAAACGAATAACTAGAAGGGCCTAGGGGAAAAGTACGCCTACCGTTGTAATCGGGCGAGTTTCTACTTTCAGATGCAACAGAAATTTTGCGGATTGCTCAATCCGTTCGCGAGATATGGCAGTTTGGATGAAAGAAACGCTTGAGAAACTCAAAATTTTCGCAGTTCTGATGCTCGACATGCATAACTAGAACGGCCTAGGGGAAAAGTAGGCATACCGTTGTAATCGGGCGAGTTTCTACCTTCAGATGCAACAGAAATTTTGCGGATTGCTCAATTCGTTCGCGAGGTATGGCAATTTGGAAGTAAGAAACGCTTGAAAAACTCAAAATTTTCGCAGTTCTGATGCTCGAAACGAATAACTAGAACGGCCTAGGGGAAAAGTACGCATACCGTTGTAATCGTGCGAGTTTCTACTTTCAGATGCAACAGAAATTTTGCGGATTGGTCAATCCGTTCGCGAGATATGGCAGTTTGGAAGTAAGAAACGCTTGAGAAACTCAAAATTTTCGCCGTTCTGATGCCCGAAACGAATAACTAGAAGGGCCTAGGGGAAAAGTACGCCTACCGTTGTAATCGGGCGAGTTTCTACTTTCAGATGCAACAGAAATTTTGCGGATTGCTCAATCCGTTCGCGAGATATGGCAGTTTGGATGTAAGAAACGCTTGAGAGACTCAAAATTATCGCAGTTCTGATGCTCGACAAGCATAACTAGAACGGCCTAGGGGAAAAGTACGCATACCGTTGTAATCGGGCCAGTTTCTACTTTCAGATGCAACAGAAATTTTGCGGATTGGTCAAACCGTTCGCGAGATGTGGCTGTTTGTTGGTAAGAACCGCTTGAGAAACTCAAAATTTTCGCAGTTCTGATGCTCGAAACGAATAACTAGAACGGCCTAGGGGAAAAGTACGCATACCGTTGTAATCGGGCGAGTTTCTACTTTCAGATGCAACACAAATTTTGCGGATTGGTCAATCCGTTCGCGAGATATGGCAGTTTGGATGTAAGAAACGCTTGAGAGACTCAAAATTATCGCAGTTCTGATGCTCGACAAGCATAACTAGAACGGCCTAGGGGAAAAGTACGCATACCGTTGTAATCGGGCGAGTTTCTACTTTCAGATGCAACAGAAATTTTGCGGATTGGTCAAACCGTTCGCGAGATGTGGCTGTTTGTAGGTAAGAACCGCTTGAGAAACTCAAAATTTTCGCAGTTCTGATGCTCGAAACGAATAACTAGAACGGCCTAGGGGATAACTACTTATACCGTTGTAATGGGGCGAGTTTCTACTTTCAGATGCAACAGAATAATTGCGGATTGGTCAATCCGTTTGCGAGATATGGCAGTTTTGAGGTAAGAAACGCTTGAGAAACCCTAAATTTTCGCAGTTCTGATGCTCGAAACGAATAACTAGAACGGTCTAGGGGAAAACTACTCATACCGTTGTAATGGGGCTAGTTTCTACTTTCAGATGCAACAGAAACTTTGCGCATTGGTCAATCCGTTCGCGAGATATGGCAGTTTTGAGGTAAGAAACGCTTGAGAAACTCCAAATTTTCGCAGTTCTGATGCTCGAAACGAATAACTAGAACGGTCTAGGGGAAAACTACTCATACCGTTGTAATGGGGCTAGTTTGTACTTTCAGATGCAACAGAAACTTCTCGGATTGGTCAATCCGTTCGCGAGATATGGCAGTTTTGAGGTAAGAAACGCTTGAGAAACTCAAAATTTTCGCAGTTCTGATGCTCGAAACGAATAACTAGAACGGACTAGGGGAAAAGTGCGCATACAGTTGTAATCGGGCGAGTTTCTACTTTCAGATGCAACAGAAATTTTGCGGATTGCTCAATCCGTTCGCGAGATATGGCAGTTTGGAGGTAAGTAACGCTTGAGAAACTCAAAATTTTCGCAGTTCTGATGCCCGAAACGAATAACTAGAAGGGCCTAGGGGAAAAGTACGCCTACCGTTGTAATCGGGCGAGTTTCTACTTTCAGATGCAACAGAAATTTTGCGGATTGCTCAATCCGTTCGCGAGATATGGCAGTTTGGATGAAAGAAACGCTTGAGAAACTCAAAATTTTCGCAGTTCTGATGCTCGACATGCATAACTAGAACGGCCTAGGGGAAAAGTAGGCATACCGTTGTAATCGGGCGAGTTTCTACCTTCAGATGCAACAGAAATTTTGCGGATTGCTCAATTCGTTCGCGAGGTATGGCAATTTGGATGTAAGAAACGCTTGAAAAACTCAAAATTTTCGCAGTTCTGATGCTCGAAACGAATAACTAGAACGGCCTAGGGGAAAAGTACGCATACCGTTGTAATCGTGCGAGTTTCTACTTTCAGATGCAACAGAAATTTTGCGGATTGGTCAATCCGTTCGCGAGATATGGCAGTTTGGAAGTAAGAAACGCTTGAGAAACTCAAAATTTTCGCCGTTCTGATGCCCGAAACGAATAACTAGAAGGGCCTAGGGGAAAAGTACGCCTACCGTTGTAATCGGGCGAGTTTCTACTTTCAGATGCAACAGAAATTTTGCGGATTGCTCAATCCGTTCGCGAGATATGGCAGTTTGGATGTAAGAAACGCTTGAGAGACTCAAAATTATCGCAGTTCTGATGCTCGACAAGCATAACTAGAACGGCCTAGGGGAAAAGTACGCATACCGTTGTAATCGGGCCAGTTTCTACTTTCAGATGCAACAGAAATTTTGCGGATTGGTCAAACCGTTCGCGAGATGTGGCTGTTTGTTGGTAAGAACCGCTTGAGAAACTCAAAATTTTCGCAGTTCTGATGCTCGAAACGAATAACTAGAACGGCCTAGGGGAAAAGTACGCATACCGTTGTAATCGGGCGAGTTTCTACTTTCAGATGCAACACAAATTTTGCGGATTGGTCAATCCGTTCGCGAGATATGGCAGTTTGGATGTAAGAAACGCTTGAGAGACTCAAAATTATCGCAGTTCTGATGCTCGACAAGCATAACTAGAACGGCCTAGGGGAAAAGTACGCATACCGTTGTAATCGGGCGAGTTTCTACTTTCAGATGCAACAGAAATTTTGCGGATTGGTCAAACCGTTCGCGAGATGTGGCTGTTTGTAGGTAAGAACCGCTTGAGAAACTCAAAATTTTCGCAGTTCTGATGCTCGAAACGAATAACTAGAACGGCCTAGGGGAAAAGTACGCATACCGTTGTAATCGGGCGAGTTTCTACTTTCAGATGCAACACAAATTTTGCGGATTGGTCAATCCGTTCGCGAGATATGGCAGTTTGGAAGTAAGAAACGCTTGAGAAACTCAACATTTTCGCAGTTCTGGCGCTCGAAACGAATAACTAGAGCGGCCTAGGGGAAAGGTACGCATACCGTTGTAATCGGGCGAGTTTCTACATTCAGCTGCATCAGAAATTTTGCGGATTGGTCAAACCGTTCGCGAGATGTGGCTGTTTGTAGGTAAGAACCGCTTGAGAAACTCAAAATTTTCGCAGTTCTGATGCTCGAAACGAATAACTAGAACGGCCTAGGGGATAACTACTTATACCGTTGTAATGGGGCGAGTTTCTACTTTCAGATGCAACAGAATAATTGCGGATTGGTCAATCCGTTTGCGAGATATGGCAGTTTTGAGGTAAGAAACGCTTGAGAAACCCTAAATTTTCGCAGTTCTGATGCTCGAAACGAATAACTAGAACGGTCTAGGGGAAAACTACTCATACCGTTGTAATGGGGCTAGTTTCTACTTTCAGATGCAACAGAAACTTTGCGCATTGGTCAATCCGTTCGCGAGATATGGCAGTTTTGAGGTAAGAAACGCTTGAGAAACTCCAAATTTTCGCAGTTCTGATGCTCGAAACGAATAACTAGAACGGTCTAGGGGAAAACTACTCATACCGTTGTAATGGGGCTAGTTTGTACTTTCAGATTCAACAGAAACTTTTCGGATTGGTCAATCCGTTCGCGAGATATGGCAGTTTTGAGGTAAGAAACGCTTGAGAAACTCAAAATTTTCGCAGTTCTGATGCTCGAAACGAATAACTAGAGCGGACTAGGGGAAAAGTGCGCATACAGTTGTAATCGGGCGAGTTTCTACTTTCAGATGCAACAGAAATTTTGCGGATTGCTCAATCCGTTCGCGAGATATGGCAGTTTGGAGGTAAGAAACGCTTGAGAAACTCAAAATTTTCGCAGTTCTGATGCCCGAAACGAATAACTAGAAGGGCCTAGGGGAAAAGTACGCCTACCGTTGTAATCGGGCGAGTTTCTACTTTCAGATGCAACAGAAATTTTGCGGATTGCTCAATCCGTTCGCGAGATATGGCAGTTTGGATGAAAGAAACGCTTGAGAAACTCAAAATTTTCGCAGTTCTGATGCTCGACATGCATAACTAGAACGGCCTAGGGGAAAAGTACGCATACCGTTGTAATCGGGCGAGTTTCTACCTTCAGATGCAACAGAAATTTTGCGGATTGCTCAATTCGTTCGCGAGGTATGGCAATTTGGAAGTAAGAAACGCTTGAAAAACTCAAAATTTTCGCAGTTCTGATGCTCGAAACGAATAACTAGAACGGCCTAGGGGAAAAGTACGCATACCGTTGTAATCGTGCGAGTTTCTACTTTCAGATGCAACAGAAATTTTGCGGATTGGTCAATCCGTTCGCGAGATATGGCAGTTTGGAAGTAAGAAACGCTTGAGAAACTCAAAATTTTCGCAGTTCTGATGCCCGAAACGAATAACTAGAAGGGCCTAGGGGAAAAGTACGCCTACCGTTGTAATCGGGCGAGTTTCTACTTTCAGATGCAACAGAAATTTTGCGGATTGCTCAATCCGTTCGCGAGATATGGCAGTTTGGATGTAAGAAACGCTTGACAGACTCAAAATTATCGCAGTTCTGATGCACGACAAGCATAACTAGAACGGCCTAGGGGAAAAGTACGCATACCGTTGTAATCGGGCGAGTTTCTACTTTCAGATGCAACAGAAATTTTGCGGATTGGTCAAACCGTTCGCGAGATGTGGCTGTTTGTAGGTAAGAACCGCTTGAGAAACTCAAAATTTTCGCAGTTCTGATGCTCGAAACGAATAACTAGAACGGCCTAGGGGAAAAGTACGCATACCGTTGTAATCGGGCGAGTTTCTACTTTCAGATGCAACACAAATTTTGCGGATTGGTCAATCCGTTCGCGAGATATGGCAGTTTGGAAGTAAGAAACGCTTGAGAAACTCAAAATTTTCGCAGTTCTGGTGCTCGAAACGAATAACTAGAGCGGCCTAGGGGAAAGGTACGCATACCGTTGTAATCGGGCGAGTTTCTACATTCAGCTGCATCAGAAATTTTGCGGATTGGTCAAACCGTTCGCGAGATGTGGCTGTTTGTAGGTAAGAACCGCTTGAGAAACTCAAAATTTTCGCAGTTCTGATGCTCGAAACGAATAACTAGAACGGCCTAGGGGATAACTACTTATACCGTTGTAATGGGGCGAGTTTCTACTTTCAGATGCAACAGAATAATTGCGGATTGGTCAATCCGTTTGCGAGATATGGCAGTTTTGAGGTAAGAAACGCTTGAGAAACTCTAAATTTTCGCAGTTCTGATGCTCGGAACGAATAACTAGAACGGTCTAGGGGAAAACTACTCATACCGTTGTAATGGGGCTAGTTTCTACTTTCAGATGCAACAGAAACTTTGCGGATTGGTCAATCCGTTCGCGAGATATGGCAGTTTTGAGGTAAGAAACGCTTGAGAAACTCCAAATTTTCGCAGTTCTGATGCTCGAAACGAATAACTAGAACGGTCTAGGGGAAAACTACTCATACCGTTGTAATGGGGCTAGTTTGTACTTTCAGATGCAACAGAAACTTCTCGGATTGGTCAATCCGTTCGCGAGATATGGCAGTTTTGAGGTAAGAAACGCTTGAGAAACTCAAAATTTTCGCAGTTCTGATGCTCGAAACGAATAACTAGAACGGTCTAGGGGATAACTACTTATACCGTTGTAATGGGGCGAGTGTCTACTTTCAGATGCAACAGAAACTTTGCGGATTGGTCAATCCGTTCGCGAGATATGGCAGTTTTGAGGTAAGAAACGCTTGAGAAACCCCAAATTTTCGCAGTTCTGAGGCTCGAAACGAATAACTAGTTCGGCCTAGGGGAAAACTACTCATGCCGTTGTAATGGGGCTAGTTTGTACTTTCAGATGCAACAGAAACTTTTCGGATTGGTCAATCCGTTCGCGAGATATGGCAGTTTGGAGGTAAGAAACGCTTGAGAAACTCCAAATTTTCGCAGTTCTGATGCTCGAAACGAATAACTAGAACGGTCTAGGGGAAAACTACTCATACCGTTGTAATGGGGCGAGTTTCTACTTTCAGATGCAAGAGAAATTTTGCGGATTGGTCAATCCGTTCGCGAGATATGGCAGTTTTGGGGTAAGAAACACTTGAGAAACTCAAAATTTTCGCAGTTCTGATGCTCGAAACGAATAACTAGAACGGCCTAGGGGAAAAGTACGCATACCGTTGTAATCGGGCGAGTTTCTACTTTCAGATGCAAAGGAAATTTTGCGGATTGGTCAATCCGTTCGCGAGATATGGCAGTTTGGAAGTAAGAAACGCTTGAGAAACTCCAAATTTTCGCAGTTCTGATGCTCGAAACGAATAACTAGATCGGCCTAGGGGAAAACTACTCATGCCGTTGTAATGGGGCTAGTTTGTACTTTCAGATGCAACAGAAACTTTTCGGATTGGTCAATCCGTTCGCGAGATATGGCAGTTTTGAGGTAAGAAACGCTTGAGAAACTCCAAATTTTCGCAGTTCTGATGCTCGAAACGAATAACTAGAACGGTCTAGGGGAAAACTACTCATACCGTTGTAATGGGGCGAGTTTCTACTTTCAGATGCAAGAGAAATTTTGCGGATTGGTCAATCCGTTCGCGAGATATGGCAGTTTTGGGGTAAGAAACACTTGAGAAACTCAAAATTTTCGCAGTTCTGATGCTCGAAACGAATAACTAGAACGGCCTAGGGGAAAAGTACGCATACCGTTGTAATCGGGCGAGTTTCTACTTTCAGATGCAAAGGAAATTTTGCGGATTGGTCAATCCGTTCGCGAGATATGGCAGTTTGGAAGTAAGAAACGCTTGAGAAACTCAAAATTTTCGCAGTTCTGATGCTCGAAACGAATAAGTAGAGTGGCCTAGGGGAAAGGTACGCATACCGTTGTAATCGGGCGAGTTTCTACTTTCAGATGCAACAGAAATTTTGCGGATTGGTCAATCCGTTCGCGAGATATGGCAGTTTGGGGGTAAGAAACGCTTGAGAAACTCAAAATTTTCGCAGTTCTGATGCTCGAAACGAATAACTAGAACGGACTAGGGGAAAAGTGCGCATACCGTTGTAATCGGGCGAGATTCTACTTTCAGATGCAACAGAAATTTTGCGGATTGGTCAATCCGTTCGCGAGATATGGCAGTTTGGAAGTAAGAAACGCTTGAGAAACTCAAAATTTTCGCAGTTCTGATGCTCGAAACGAATAACTAGAGCGGCCTAGGGGAAAGGTACGCCTACCGTTGTAATCGGGCGAGTTTCTACTTTCAGATGCAACAGAAATTTTGCGGATTGCTCAATCCGTTCGCGAGATATGGCAGTTTGGATGAAAGAAACGCTTGAGAAACTCAAAATTTTCGCAGTTCTGATGCTCGACATGCATAACTAGAACGGCCTAGGGGAAAAGTAGGCATACCGTTGTAATCGGGCGAGTTTCTACCTTCAGATGCAACAGAAATTTTGCGGATTGCTCAATTCGTTCGCGAGGTATGGCAATTTGGAAGTAAGAAACGCTTGAAAAACTCAAAATTTTCGCAGTTCTGATGCTCGAAACGAATAACTAGAACGGCCTAGGGGAAAAGTACGCATACCGTTGTAATCGTGCGAGTTTCTACTTTCAGATGCAACAGAAATTTTGCGGATTGGTCAATCCGTTCGCGAGATATGGCAGTTTGGAAGTTTGAAACGCTTGAGAAACTCAAAATTTTCGCAGTTCTGATGCCCGAAACAGATAACTAGAAGGGCCTAGGGGAAAAGTACGCCTACCGTTGTAATCGGGCGAGTTTCTACTTTCAGATGCAACAGAAATTTTGCGGATTGCTCAATCCGTTCGCGAGATATGGCAGTTTGGATGTAAGAAACGCTTGAGAGACTCAAAATTATCGCAGTTCTGATGCTCGACAAGCATAACTAGAACGGCCTAGGGGAAAAGTACGCATACCGTTGTAATCGGGCGAGTTTCTACTTTCAGATGCAACAGAAATTTTGCGGATTGGTCAAACCGTTCGCGAGATGTGGCTGTTTGTAGGTAAGAACCGCTTGAGAAACTCAAAATTTTCGCAGTTCTGATGCTCGAAACGAATAACTAGAACGGCCTAGGGGAAAAGTACGCATACCGTTGTAATCGGGCGAGTTTCTACTTTCAGATGCAACACAAATTTTGCGGATTGGTCAATCCGTTCGCGAGATATGGCAGTTTGGATGTAAGAAACGCTTGAGAGACTCAAAATTATCGCAGTTCTGATGCTCGACAAGCATAACTAGAACGGCCTAGGGGAAAAGTACGCATACCGTTGTAATCGGGCGAGTTTCTACTTTCAGATGCAACAGAAATTTTGCGGATTGGTCAAACCGTTCGCGAGATGTGGCTGTTTGTAGGTAAGAACCGCTTGAGAAACTCAAAATTTTCGCAGTTCTGATGCTCGAAACGAATAACTAGAACGGCCTAGGGGAAAAGTACGCATACCGTTGTAATCGGGCGAGTTTCTACTTTCAGATGCAACACAAATTTTGCGGATTGGTCAATCCGTTCGCGTGATATGTCAGTTTGGAAGTAAGGAACGCTTGAGAAACTCAAAATTTTCGCAGTTCTGGTGCTCGAAACGAATAACTAGAGCGGCCTAGGGGAAAGGTACGCATACCGTTGTAATCGGGCGAGTTTCTACATTCAGCTGCATCAGAAATTTTGCGGATTGGTCAAACCGTTCGCGAGATGTGGCTGTTTGTAGGTAAGAACCGCTTGAGAAACTCAAAATTTTCGCAGTTCTGATGCTCGAAACGAATAACTAGAACGGCCTAGGGGATAACTACTTATACCGTTGTAATGGGGCGAGTTTCTACTTTCAGATGCAACAGAATAATTGCGGATTGGTCAATCCGTTTGCGAGATATGGCAGTTTTGAGGTAAGAAACGCTTGAGAAACCCTAAATTTTCGCAGTTCTGATGCTCGAAACGAATAACTAGAACGGTCTAGGGGAAAACTACTCATACCGTTGTAATGGGGCTAGTTTCTACTTTCAGATGCAACAGAAACTTTGCGCATTGGTCAATCCGTTCGCGAGATATGGCAGTTTTGAGGTAAGAAACGCTTGAGAAACTCCAAATTTTCGCAGTTCTGATGCTCGAAACGAATAACTAGAACGGTCTAGGGGAAAACTACTCATACCGTTGTAATGGGGCTAGTTTGTACTTTCAGATGCAACAGAAACTTTTCGGATTGGTCAATCCGTTCGCGAGATATGGCAGTTTTGAGGTAAGAAACGCTTGAGAAACTCCAAATTTTCGCAGTTCTGATGCTCGAAACGAATAACTAGAACGGCCTAGGGGAAAACTACTCATACCGTTGTAATGGGGCGAGTTTCTACTTTCAGATGCAACAGAAACTTTGCGGATTGGTCAATCCGTTCGCGAGATATGGCAGTTTTGAGGTAAGAAACGCTTGAGAAACTCCAAATTTTCGCAGTTCTGATGCTCGAAACGAATAACTAGAACGGTCTAGGGGAAAACTACTCATACCGTTGTAATGGGGCGGGTTTCTACTTTCAGATGCAAGAGAAATTTTGCGGATTGGTCAATCCGTTCGCGAGATATGGCAGTTTTGAAGTAAGAAACGCTTGAGAAACTCCAAATTTTCGCAGTTCTGATGCTCGAAACGAATAACTAGAACGGCCTAGGGGAAAACTACTCATACCGTTGTAATGGGGCGAGTTTCTACTTTCAGATGCAACAGAAATTTTGCGTATTGGTCAAACCGTTCGCGAGATGTGGCTGTTTGTAGGTAAGAACCGCTTGAGAATCTCAAAATTTTCGCAGTTCTGATGCTTGAAACGAATAACTAGAACGGCCTAGGGGAAAAGTACGCATACCGTTGTAATCGGGCGAGTTTCTACTTTCAGATGCAACACAAATTTTGCGGATTGGTCAATCCGTTCGCGAGATATGGCAGTTTGGAAGTAAGAAACGCTTGAGAAACTCAAAATTTTCGCAGTTCTGGTGCTCGAAACGAATAACTAGAGCGGCCTAGGGGAAAGGTACGCATACCGTTGTAATCGGGCGAGTTTCTACATTCAGCTGCATCAGAAATTTTGCGGATTGGTCAAACCTTTCGCGAGATGTGGCTGTTTGTAGGTAAGAACCGCTTGAGAAACTCAAAATTTTCGCAGTTCTGATGCTCGAAACGAATAACTAGAACGGCCTAGGGGATAACTACTTATACCGTTGTAATGGGGCGAGTTTCTACTTTCAGATGCAACAGAAACATTGCGGATTGGTCAATCCGTTTGCGAGATATGGCAGTTTTGAGGTAAGAAACGCTTGAGAAACTCTAAATTTTCGCAGTTCTGATGCTCGAAACGAATAACTAGAACGGTCTAGGGGAAAACTACTCATACCGTTGTAATGGGGCTAGTTTCTACTTTCAGATGCAACAGAAACTTTGCGCATTGGTCAATCCGTTCGCGAGATATGGCAGTTTTGAGGTAAGAAACGCTTGAGAAACTCCAAATTTTCGCAGTTCTGATGCTCGAAACGAATAACTAGAACGGTCTAGGGGAAAACTACTCATACCGTTGTAATGGGGCTAGTTTGTACTTTCAGATGCAACAGAAACTTTTCGGATTGGTCAATCCGTTCGCGAGATATGGCAGTTTTGAGGTAAGAAACGCTTGAGAAACTCCAAATTTTCGCAGTTCTGATGCTCGAAACGAATAACTAGAACGGCCTAGGGGAAAACCACTCATACCGTTGTAATGGGGCGAGTTTCTACTTTCAGATGCAACAGAAACTTTGCGGATTGGTCAATCCGTTCGCGAAATATGGCAGTTTTGAGGTAAGAAACGCTTGAGAAACTCCAAATTTTCGCAGTTCTGATGCTCGAAACGAATAACTAGAACGGCCTAGGGGAAAACTACTCATACCGTTGTAATGGGGCGGGTTTCTACTTTCAGATGCAAGAGAAATTTTGCGGATTGGTCAATCCGTTCGCGAGATATGGCAGTTTTGAAGTAAGAAACGCTTGAGAAACTCCAAATTTTCGCAGTTCTGATGCTCGAAACGAATAACTAGAACGGTCTAGGGGAAAACTACTCATACCGTTGTAATGGGGCTAGTTTGTACTTTCAGATGCAACAGAAACTTTTCGGATTGGTCAATCCGTTCGCGAGATATGGCAGTTTTGATGTAAGAAACGCTTGAGAAACTCCAAATTTTCGCAGTTCTGATGCTCGAAACGAATAACTAGAACGGTCTAGGGGAAAACTACTCATACCGTTGTAATGGGGCGAGTTTCTACTTTCAGATGCAAGAGAAATTTTGCGTATTGGTCAAACCGTTCGCGAGTTGTGGCTGTTTGTAGGTAAGAACCGCTTGAGAAACTCAAAATTTTCGCAGTTCTGATGCTCGAAACGAATAACTAGAACGGCCTAGGGGAAAAGTACGCATACCGTTGTAATCGGGCGAGTTTCTACTTTCAGATGCAACACAAATTTTGCGGATTGGTCAATCCGTTCGCGAGATATGGCAGTTTGGAAGTAAGAAACGCTTGAGAAACTCAAAATTTTCGCAGTTCTGGTGCTCGAAACGAATAACTAGAGCGGCCTAGGGGAAAACTACTCATACCGTTGTAATGGGGCGAGTTTCTACTTTCAGATGCAACAGAAACTTTGCGGATTGGTCAATCCGTTCGCGAGATATGGCAGTTTTGAGGTAAGAAACGCTTGAGAAACTCCAAATTTTCGCAGTTCTGATGCTCGAAACGAATAACTAGAACGGTCTAGGGGAAAACTACTCATACCGTTGTAATGGGGCTAGTTTGTACTTTCAGATGCAACAGAAACTTTTCGGATTGGTCAATCCGTTCGCGAGATATGGCAGTTTTGAGGTAAGAAACGCTTGAGAAACTCCAAATTTTCGCAGTTCTGATGCTCGAAACGAATAACTAGAAGGGTCTAGGGGAAAACTACTCATACCGTTGTAATGGGGCGAGTTTCTACTTTCAGATGCAACAGAAACATTGCGGATTTGTCAATCCGTTTGCGAGATATGGCAGTTTTGAGGTAAGAAACGCTTGAGAAACCCCAAATTTTCGCAGTTCTGAGGCTCGAAACGAATAACTAGAGCGGCCTAGGGAAAAACTACTCACGCCGTTGTAATGGGGCTAGTTTCTACTTTCAGATGCAAGAGAAATTTTGCGGATTGGTCAATCCGTTCGCGAGATTTGGCAGTTTTGGGGTAAGAAACGCTTGAGAAACCCCAAATTTTCGCAGTTCTGAGGCTCGAAACGAATAACTAGAGCGGCCTAGGGGAAAACTACTCACGCCGTTGTAATGGGGCTAGTTTCTACTTTCAGATGCAACAGAAACTTTGCGGATTGGTCAATCCGTTCGCGAGATATGGCAGTTTTGAAGTAAGAAACGCTTGAGAAACTCCAAATTTTCGCAGTTCTGATGCTCCAAACGAATAACTAGAACGGCCTAGGGGAAGACTACTCATACCGTTGTAATGGGGCGGGTTTCTACTTTCAGATGCAAGAGAAATTTTGCGGATTGTTCAATCCGTTCGCGTGATATGGCAGTTTTGAAGTAAGAAACGCTTGAGAAACTCCAAATTTTCGCAGTTCTGATGCTCGAAACGAATAACTAGAACGGTCTAGGGGAAAACTACTCATACCGTTGTAATGGGGCTAGTTTGTACTTTCAGATGCAACAGAAACTTTTCGGATTGGTCAATCCGTTCGCGAGATATGGCAGTTTTGAGGTAAGAAACGCTTGAGAAACTCCAAATTTTCGCAGTTCTGATGCTCGAAACGAATAACTAGAACGGCCTAGGGGAAAACTACTCATACCGTTGTAATGGGGCGAGTTTCTACTCTCAGATGCAACAGAAACTTTGCGGATTGGTCAATCCGTTCGCGAAATATGGCAGTTTTGAGGTAAGAAACGCTTGAGAAACTCCAAATTTTCGCAGTTCTGATGCTCGAAACGAATAACTAGAACGGCCTAGGGGAAAACTACTCATACCGTTGTAATGGGGCGAGTTTCTACTTTCAGATGCAACAGAAACTTTGCGGATTGGTCAATCCGTTCGTGAGATATGGCAGTTTTGAGGTAAGAAACGCTTGAGAAACTCCAAATTTTCGCAGTTCTGATGCTCGAAACGAATAACTAGAACGGCCTAGGGGAAAAGTACGCATACCGTTGTAATCGGGCGAGTTTCTACTTTCAGATGCAACACAAATTTTGCGGATTGGTCAATCCGTTCGCGAGATATGGCAGTTTGGAAGTAAGAAACGCTTGAGAAACTCCAAATTTTCGCAGTTCTGATGCTCGAAACGAATAACTAGAACGGTCTAGGGGAAAACTACTCATACCGTTGTAATGGGGCTAGTTTGTACTTTCAGATGCAACAGAAACTTTGCGGATTGGTCAATCAGTTCGCGAGATATGGCAGTTTTGAGGTAAGAAACGCTTGAGAAACTCCAAATTTTCCCAGTTCTGATGCTCGAAACGAATAACTAGAGCGGTCTAGGGGAAAACTACTCATACCGTTGTAATGGGGCTAGTTTGTACTTTCAGATGCAACAGAAACTTTTCGGATTGGTCCATCCGTTCGCGAGATATGGCAGTTTGGAGGTAAGAAACGCTTGAGAAACTCCAAATTTTCGCAGTTCTGATGCTCGAAACGAATAACTAGAACGGTCTAGGGGAAAACTACTCATACCGTTGTAATGGGGCTAGTTTGTACTTTCAGATGCAACAGAAACTTTTCGGATTGGTCAATCCGTTCGCGAGATATGGCAGTTTTGAGGTAAGAAACGCTTGAGAAACTCCAAATTTTCGCAGTTCTGATGCTCGAAACGAATAACTAGAACGGTCTAGGGGAAAACTACTCATACCGTTGTAATGGGGCGAGTTTCTACTTTCAGATGCAAGAGAAATTTTGCGGATTGGTCAATCCGTTCGCGAGATATGGCAGTTTTGGGGTAAGAAACGCTTGAGAAACTCAAAATTTTCGCAGTTCTGATGCTCGAAACGAATAACTAGAACTGCCTAGGGGAAAACTACTCATACCGTTGTAATGGGGCGAGTTTCTACTTTCAGATGCAAGAGAAATTTTGCGGATTGGTCAATCCGTTCGCGAGATATGGCAGTTTTGAAGTAAGAAACGCTTGAGAAACTCCAAATTTTCGCAGTTCTGATGCTCGAAACGAATAACTAGAAGGGTCTAGGGGAAAACTACTCATACCGTTGTAATGGGGCTAGTTTCTACTTTCGGATGCAACAGAAACTTTTCGGATTGGTCAATCCGTTCGCGAGATATGGCAGTTTTGAGGTAAGAAACGCTTGTGAAACTCCAAATTTTCGCAGTTCTGATGCTCGAAACGAATAACTAGAACGGTCTAGGGGAAAACTACTCATACCGTTGTAATGGGGCGAGTTTCTACTTTCAGATGCAAGAGAAATTTTGCGGATTGGTCAATCCGTTCGCGAGATATGGCAGTTTTGGGGTAAGAAACGCTTGAGAAACTCAAAATTTTCGCAGTTCTGATGCTCGAAACGAATAACTAGAATTGCCTAGGGGAAAACTACTCATTCGGTTGTAGTGGGGCGAGTTTCTACTTTCAGATGCAAGAGAAATTTTGCCGATTGGTCAATCCGTTCGCGAGATATGGCAGTTTTGAAGTAAGAAACGCTTGAGAAACTCCAAATTTTCGCAGTTCTGATGCTCGAAACGAATAACTAGAACGGCCTAGGGGAGGACTACTCTTACCGTTGTAATGGGGCAAGTTTCCACTTTCAGATGCAACCGAAACTTTGCGGATTGGTCAATCCGTTCGCGAGATATGGCAGTTTTGAGGTAAGAAACGCTTGAGAAACCCCAAATTTTCGCAGTTCTGAGGCTCGAAACGAATAACTAGAGCGGCCTAGGGGAAAACTACTCACGCCGTTGTAATGGGGCGAGTTTCTACTTTCAGATGCAAGAGAAATTTTGCGGATTGGTCAATCCGTTCGCGAGATATGGCAGTTTTGGGGTAAGAAACGCTTGAGAAACTCAAAATTTTCGCAGTTCTGATGCTCGAAACGAATAACCAGAATTGCCTAGGGGAAAACTACTCATTCGGTTGTAGTGGGGCGAGTTTCTACTTTCAGATGCAAGAGAAATTTTGCCGATTGGACAATCCGTTCGCGAGATATGGCAGTTTTGAAGTAAGAAACGCTTGAGAAACTCCAAATTTTCGCAGTTCTGATGCTCGAAACGAATAACTAGAACGGCCTAGGGGAAGACTACTCTTACCGTTGTAATGGGGCAAGTTTCCACTTTCAGATGCAACCGAAACTTTGCGGATTGGTCAATCCGTTCGCGAGATATGGCAGTTTTGAGGTAAGAAACGCTTGAGAAACCCCAAATTTTCGCAGTTCTGAGGCTCGAAACGAATAACTAGAGCGGCCTAGGGGAAAACTACTCACGCCGTTGTAATGGGGCGAGTTTCTACTTTCAGATGCAAGAGAAATTTTGCGGATTGGTCAATCCGTTCGCGAGATATGGCAGTTTCGGGGTAAGAAACGCTTGAGAAACTTAAAATTTTCGCAGTTCTGATGCTCGAAACGAATAACTAGAACGGTCTAGGGGAAAACTACTCATGCCGTTGTAATGGGGCTAGTTTCTACTTTCAGATGCAACAGAAACTTTTCGGATTGGTCAATCCGTTCGCGAGATATGGCAGTTTTGATGTAAGAAACGCTTGAGAAACTCCAAATTTTCGCAGTTCTGATGCTCGAAACGAATAACTAGAACGGCCTAGGGGAGGACTACTCTTACCGTTGTAATGGGGCAAGTTTCCACTTTCAGATGCAACCGAAACTTTGCGGATTGGTCAATCCGTTCGCGAGATATGGCAGTTTTGAGGTAAGAAACGCTTGAGAAACTCCAAATTTTCGCAGTTCTGATGCTCGAAACGAATAACTAGAACGGCCTAGGGGAAAACTACTCATACCGTTGTAATGGGGCGAGTTTCTACTTTCAGATGCAAGAGAAATTTTGCGGATTGGTCAATCCGTTCGCGAGATATGGCAGTTTTGGGGTAAGAAACGCTTGAGAAACTCAAAATTTTCGCAGTTCTGATGCTCGAAACGAATAACTAGAACGGTCTAGGGGAAAACTACTCATACCGTTGTAATGGGGCTAGTTTCTACTTTCAGATGCAACAGAAACTTTTCGGATTGGTCAATCCGTTCGCGAGATATGGCAGTTTTGAGGTAAGAAACGCTTGAGAAACCCCAAATTTTCGCAGTTCTGAGGCTCGAAACGAATAACTAGAGCGGCCTAGGGGAAAACTACTCACGCCGTTGTAATGGGGCTAGTTTCTACTTTCAGATGCAAGAGAAATTTTGCGGATTGGTCAATCCGTTCGCGAGATATGGCAGTTTTGGGGTAAGAAACGCTTGAGAAACCCCAAATTTTCGCAGTTCTGAGGTTCGAAACGAATAACTAGAGCGGCCTAGGGGAAAACTACTCATGCCGTTGTAATGGGGCGAGTTTCTACTTTCAGATGCAAGAGAAATTTTGCGGATTGTTCAATCCGTTCGCGAGATATGGCAGTTTTGGGGTAAGAAACGCTTGGGAAACTCAAAATTTTCGCAGTTCTGATGCTCGAAACGAATAACTAGAACGGTCTAGGGGAAAACTACTCATACCGTTGTAATGGGGCTAGTTTCTACTTTCAGATGCAACAGAAACTTTTCGGATTGGTCAATCCGTTCGCGAGATATGGCAGTTTTGAGGTAAGAGACGCATGAGAAACTCCAAATTTTCGCAGTTCTGATGCTCGAAACGAATAACTAGAGGGGTCTAGGGGAAAACTACTCATACCGTTGTAATGGGGCGAGTTTCTACTTTCAGATGCAAGAGAAATTTTGCGGATGGGTCAATCCGTTCGCGAGATATGGCAGTTTTGAAGTAAGAAACGCTTGAGAAACTCCAAATTTTCGCAGTTCTGATGCTCGAAACGAATAACTAGAAGGGTCTAGGGGAAAACTACTCATACCGTTGTAATGGGGCTAGTTTCTACTTTCGGATGCAACAGAAACTTTTCGGATTGGTCAATCCGTTCGCGAGATATGGCAGTTTTGAGGTAAGAAACGCTTGTGAAACTCCAAATTTTCGCAGTTCTGATGCTCGAAACGAATAACTAGAACGGTCTAGGGGAAAACTACTCATACCGTTGTAATGGGGCGAGTTTCTACTTTCAGATGCAAGAGAAATTTTGCGGATTGGTCAATCCGTTCGCGAGATATGGCAGTTTTGGGGTAAGAAACGCTTGAGAAACTCAAAATTTTCGCAGTTCTGATGCTCGAAACGAATAACTAGAATTGCCTAGGGGAAAACTACTCATTCGGTTGTAGTGGGGCGAGTTTCTACTTTCAGATGCAAGAGAAATTTTGCCGATTGGTCAATCCGTTCGCGAGATATGGCAGTTTTGAAGTAAGAAACGCTTGAGAAACTCCAAATTTTCGCAGTTCTGATGCTCGAAACGAATAACTAGAACGGCCTAGGGGAAGACTACTCTTACCGTTGTAATGGGGCAAGTTTCCACTTTCAGATGCAACCGAAACTTTGCGGATTGGTCAATCCGTTCGCGAGATATGGCAGTTTTGAGGTAAGAAACGCTTGAGAAACCCCAAATTTTCGCAGTTCTGAGGCTCGAAACGAATAACTAGAGCGGCCTAGGGGAAAACTACTCACGCCGTTGTAATGGGGCGAGTTTCTACTTTCAGATGCAAGAGAAATTTTGCGGATTGGTCAATCCGTTCGCGAGATATGGCAGTTTCGGGGTAAGAAACGCTTGAGAAACTTAAAATTTTCGCAGTTCTGATGCTCGAAACGAATAACTAGAACGGTCTAGGGGAAAACTACTCATGCCGTTGTAATGGGGCTAGTTTCTACTTTCAGATGCAACAGAAACTTTTCGGATTGGTCAATCCGTTCGCGAGATATGGCAGTTTTGATGTAAGAAACGCTTGAGAAACTCCAAATTTTCGCAGTTCTGATGCTCGAAACGAATAACTAGAACGGCCTAGGGGAGGACTACTCTTACCGTTGTAATGGGGCAAGTTTCCACTTTCAGATGCAACCGAAACTTTGCGGATTGGTCAATCCGTTCGCGAGATATGGCAGTTTTGAGGTAAGAAACGCTTGAGAAACTCCAAATTTTCGCAGTTCTGATGCTCGAAACGAATAACTAGAACGGCCTAGGGGAAAACTATCATACCGTTGTAATGGGGCGAGTTTCTACTTTCAGATGCAAGAGAAATTTTGCGGATTGGTCAATCCGTTCGCGAGATATGGCAGTTTTGGGGTAAGAAACGCTTGAGAAACTCAAAATTTTCGCAGTTCTGATGCTCGAAACGAATAACTAGAACGGTCTAGGGGAAAACTACTCATACCGTTGTAATGGGGCTAGTTTCTACTTTCAGATGCAACAGAAACTTTTCGGATTGGTCAATCCGTTCGCGAGATATGGCAGTTTTGAGGTAAGAAACGCTTGAGAAACCCCAAATTTTCGCAGTTCTGAGGCTCGAAACGAATAACTAGAGCGGCCTAGGGGAAAACTACTCACGCCGTTGTAATGGGGCTAGTTTCTACTTTCAGATGCAAGAGAAATTTTGCGGATTGGTCAATCCGTTCGCGAGATATGGCAGTTTTGGGGTAAGAAACGCTTGAGAAACCCCAAATTTTCGCAGTTCTGAGGTTCGAAACGAATAACTAGAGCGGCCTAGGGGAAAACTACTCATGCCGTTGTAATGGGGCGAGTTTCTACTTTCAGATGCAAGAGAAATTTTGCGGATTGTTCAATCCGTTCGCGAGATATGGCAGTTTTGGGGTAAGAAACGCTTGGGAAACTCAAAATTTTCGCAGTTCTGATGCTCGAAACGAATAACTAGAACGGTCTAGGGGAAAACTACTCATACCGTTGTAATGGGGCTAGTTTCTACTTTCAGATGCAACAGAAACTTTTCGGATTGGTCAATCCGTTCGCGAGATATGGCAGTTTTGAGGTAAGAGACGCATGAGAAACTCCAAATTTTCGCAGTTCTGATGCTCGAAACGAATAACTAGAGGGGTCTAGGGAAAACTACTCATACCGTTGTAATGGGGCGAGTTTCTACTTTCAGATGCAAGAGAAATTTTGCGGATGGGTCAATCCGTTCGCGAGATATGGCAGTTTTGAAGTAAGAAACGCTTGAGAAACTCCAAATTTTCGCAGTTCTGATGCTCGAAACGAATAACTAGAACGGTCTAGGGGAAAACTACTCATACCGTTGTAATGGGGCTAGTTTCTACTTTCGGATGCAACAGAAACTTTTCGGATTGGTCAATCCGTTCGCGAGATATGGCAGTTTTGAGGTAAGAAACGCTTGAGAAACTCCAAATTTTCGCAGTTCTGATGCTCGAAACGAATAACTAGAACGGTCTAGGGGAAAACTACTCATACCGTTGTAATGGGGCGAGTTTCTACTTTCAGATGCAAGTGAAATTTTGCGGATTCGTCAATCCGTTCGCGAGATATGGCAGTTTTGGGGTAAGAAACGCTTGAGAAACTCAAAATTTCGCAGTTCTGATGCTCGAAACGAATAACTAGAACTGCCTAGGGGAAAACTACTCATACCGTTGTAATGGGGCGAGTTTCTACTTTCAGATGCAAGAGAAATTTTGCGGATTGGTCAATCCGTTCGCGAGATATGGCAGTTTTGAAGTAAGAAACGCTTGAGAAACTCCAAATTTTCGCAGTTCTGATGCTCGAAACGAATAACTAGAAGGGTCAAGGGGAAAACTACTCATACCGTTGTAATGGGCGAGTTTCTACTTTCAGATGCAACAGAAACATTGCGGATTTGTCAATCCGTTTGCGAGATATGGCAGTTTTGAGGTAAGAAACGCTTGAGAAACCCCAAATTTTCGCAGTTCTGAGGCTCGAAACGAATAACTAGAGCGGCCTAGGGGAAAACTACTCACGCCGTTGTAATGGGGCTAGTTTCTACTTTCAGATGCAAGAGAAATTTTGCGGATTGGTCAATCCGTTCGCGAGATTTGGCAGTTTTGGGGTAAGAAACGCTTGAGAAACCCCAAATTTTCGCAGTTCTGAGGCTCGAAACGAATAACTAGAGCGGCCTAGGGGAAAACTACTCACGCCGTTGTAATGGGGCTAGTTTCTACTTTCAGATGCAACAGAAACTTTGCGGATTGGTCAATCCGTTCGCGAGATATGGCAGTTTTGAGGTAAGAAACGCTTGAGAAACTCCAAATTTTCGCAGTTCTGATGCTCGAAACGAATAACTAGAACGGCCTAGGGGAAAACTACTCATACCGTTGTAATGGGGCGAGTTTCTACTTTCAGATGCAAGAGAAATTTTGCGGATTGGTCAATCCGTTCGCGAGATATGGCAGTTTTGGGGTAAGAAACGCTTGAGAAACTCAAAATTTTCGCAGTTCTGATGCTCGAAACGAATAACTAGAACGGTCTAGGGGAAAACTACTCATACCGTTGTAATGGGGCTAGTTTCTACTTTCAGATGCAACAGAAACTTTTCGGATTGGTCAATCCGTTCGCGAGATATGGCAGTTTTGAGGTAAGAAACGCTTGAGAAACCCCAAATTTTCGCAGTTCTGAGGCTCGAAACGAATAACTAGAGCGGCCTAGGGGAAAACTACTCACGCCGTTGTAATGGGGCTAGTTTCTACTTTCAGATGCAAGAGAAATTTTGCGGATTGGTCAATCCGTTCGCGAGATATGGCAGTTTTGGGGTAAGAAACGCTTGAGAAACCCCAAATTTTCGCAGTTCTGAGGCTCGAAACGAATAACTAGAGCGGCCTAGGGAAAACTACTCATGCCGTTGTAATGGGGCGAGTTTCTACTTTCAGATGCAAGAGAAATTTTGCGGATTGTTCAATCCGTTCGCGAGATATGGCAGTTTTGGGGTAAGAAACGCTTGAGAAACTCAAAATTTTCGCAGTTCTGATGCTCGAAACGAATAACTAGAACGGTCTAGGGGAAAACTACTCATACCGTTGTAATGGGGCTAGTTTCTACTTTCAGATGCAACAGAAACTTTTCGGATTGGTCAATCCGTTCGCGAGATATGGCAGTTTTGAGGTAAGAGACGCATGAGAAACTCCAAATTTTCGCAGTTCTGATGCTCGAAACGAATAACTAGAACGGCCTAGGGGAAAACTACTCATACCGTTGTAATGGGGCGAGTTTCTACTTTCAGATGCAAGAGAAATTTTGCGGATTGGTCAATCCGTTCGCGAGATATGGCAGTTTTGGGGTAAGAAACGCTTGAGAAACTCAAAATTTTCGCAGTTCTGATGCTCGAAACGAATAACTAGAACGGTCTAGGGGAAAACTACTCATACCGTTGTAATGGGGCTAGTTTCTACTTTCAGATGCAACAGAAACTTTTCGGATTGGTCAATCCGTTCGCGAGATATGGCAGTTTTGAGGTAAGAAACGCTTGAGAAACCCCAAATTTTCGCAGTTCTGAGGCTCGAAACGAATAACTAGAGCGGCCTAGGGGAAAACTACTCACGCCGTTGTAATGGGGCTAGTTTCTACTTTCAGATGCAAGAGAAATTTTGCGGATTGGTCAATCCGTTCGCGAGATATGGCAGTTTTGGGGTAAGAAACGCTTGAGAAACCCCAAATTTTCGCAGTTCTGAGGTTCGAAACGAATAACTAGAGCGGCCTAGGGGAAAACTACTCATGCCGTTGTAATGGGGCGAGTTTCTACTTTCAGATGCAAGAGAAATTTTGCGGATTGTTCAATCCGTTCGCGAGATATGGCAGTTTTGGGGTAAGAAACGCTTGGGAAACTCAAAATTTTCGCACTTCTGATGCTCGAAACGAATAACTAGAACGGTCTAGGGGAAAACTACTCATACCGTTGTAATGGGGCTAGTTTCTACTTTCAGATGCAACAGAAACTTTTCGGATTGGTCAATCCGTTCGCGAGATATGGCAGTTTTGAGGTAAGAAACGCTTGAGAAACTCAAAATTTTCGCAGTTCTGATGCTCGAAACGAATAACTAGAACTGCCTAGGGGAAAACTACTCATACCGTTGTAATGGGGCGAGTTTCTACTTTCAGATGCAAGAGAAATTTTGCGGATTGGTCAATCCGTTCGCGAGATATGGCAGTTTTGAAGTAAGAAACGCTTGAGAAACTCCAAATTTTCGCAGTTCTGATGCTCGAAACGAATAACTAGAAGGGTCAAGGGGAAAACTACTCATACCGTTGTAATGGGGCGAGTTTCTACTTTCAGATGCAACAGAAACATTGCGGATTTGTCAATCCGTTTGCGAGATATGGCAGTTTTGAGGTAAGAAACGCTTGAGAAACCCCAAATTTTCGCAGTTCTGAGGCTCGAAACGAATAACTAGAGCGGCCTAGGGGAAAACTACTCACGCCGTTGTAATGGGGCTAGTTTCTACTTTCAGATGCAAGAGAAATTTTGCGGATTGGTCAATCCGTTCGCGAGATTTGGCAGTTTTGGGGTAAGAAACGCTTGAGAAACCCCAAATTTTCGCAGTTCTGAGGCTCGAAACGAATAACTAGAGCGGCCTAGGGGAAAACTACTCACGCCGTTGTAATGGGGCTAGTTTCTACTTTCAGATGCAACAGAAACTTTGCGGATTGGTCAATCCGTTCGCGAGATATGGCAGTTTTGAGGTAAGAAACGCTTGAGAAACTCCAAATTTTCGCAGTTCTGATGCTCGAAACGAATAACTAGAACGGCCTAGGGGAAAACTACTCATACCGTTGTAATGGGGCGAGTTTCTACTTTCAGATGCAAGAGAAATTTTGCGGATTGGTCAATCCGTTCGCGAGATATGGCAGTTTTGGGGTAAGAAACGCTTGAGAAACTCAAAATTTTCGCAGTTCAGATGCTCGAAACGAATAACTAGAACGGTCTAGGGGAAAACTACTCATACCGTTGTAATGGGGCTAGTTTCTACTTTCAGATGCAACAGAAACTTTTCGGATTGGTCAATCCGTTCGCGAGATATGGCAGTTTTGAGGTAAGAAACGCTTGAGAAACCCCAAATTTTCGCAGTTCTGAGGCTCGAAACGAATAACTAGAGCGGCCTAGGGGAAAACTACTCACGCCGTTGTAATGGGGCTAGTTTCTACTTTCAGATGCAAGAGAAATTTTGCGGATTGGTCAATCCGTTCGCGAGATATGGCAGTTTTGGGGTAAGAAACGCTTGAGAAACCCCAAATTTTCGCAGTTCTGAGGCTCGAAACGAATAACTAGAGCGGCCTAGGGGAAAACTACTCATGCCGTTGTAATGGGGCGAGTTTCTACTTTCAGATGCAAGAGAAATTTTGCGGATTGTTCAATCCGTTCGCGAGATATGGCAGTTTTGGGGTAAGAAACGCTTGAGAAACTCAAAATTTTCGCAGTTCTGATGCTCGAAACGAATAACTAGAACGGTCTAGGGGAAAACTACTCATACCGTTGTAATGGGGCTAGTTTCTACTTTCAGATGCAACAGAAACTTTTCGGATTGGTCAATCCGTTCGCGAGATATGGCAGTTTTGAGGTAAGAGACGCATGAGAAACTCCAAATTTTCGCAGTTCTGATGCTCGAAACGAATAACTAGAACGGCCTAGGGGAAAACTACTCATACCGTTGTAATGGGGCGAGTTTCTACTTTCAGATGCAAGAGAAATTTTGCGGATTGGTCAATCCGTTCGCGAGATATGGCAGTTTTGGGGTAAGAAACGCTTGAGAAACTCAAAATTTTCGCAGTTCTGATGCTCGAAACGAATAACTAGAACGGTCTAGGGGAAAACTACTCATACCGTTGTAATGGGGCTAGTTTCTACTTTCAGATGCAACAGAAACTTTTCGGATTGGTCAATCCGTTCGCGAGATATGGCAGTTTTGAGGTAAGAAACGCTTGAGAAACCCCAAATTTTCGCAGTTCTGAGGCTCGAAACGAATAACTAGAGCGGCCTAGGGGAAAACTACTCACGCCGTTGTAATGGGGCTAGTTTCTACTTTCAGATGCAAGAGAAATTTTGCGGATTGGTCAATCCGTTCGCGAGATATGGCAGTTTTGGGGTAAGAAACGCTTGAGAAACCCCAAATTTTCGCAGTTCTGAGGTTCGAAACGAATAACTAGAGCGGCCTAGGGGAAAACTACTCATGCCGTTGTAATGGGGCGAGTTTCTACTTTCAGATGCAAGAGAAATTTTGCGGATTGTTCAATCCGTTCGCGAGATATGGCAGTTTTGGGGTAAGAAACGCTTGGGAAACTCAAAATTTTCGCAGTTCTGATGCTCGAAACGAATAACTAGAACGGTCTAGGGGAAAACTACTCATACCGTTGTAATGGGGCTAGTTTCTACTTTCAGATGCAACAGAAACTTTTCGGATTGGTCAATCCGTTCGCGAGATATGGCAGTTTTGAGGTAAGAGACGCATGAGAAACTCCAAATTTTCGCAGTTCTGATGCTCGAAACGAATAACTAGAGGGGTCTAGGGGAAAACTACTCATACCGTTGTAATGGGGCGAGTTTCTACTTTCAGATGCAAGAGAAATTTTGCGGATGGGTCAATCCGTTCGCGAGATATGGCAGTTTTGAGGTAAGAGACGCATGAGAAACTCCAAATTTTCGCAGTTCTGATGCTCGAAACGAATAACTAGAGGGGTCTAGGGGAAAACTACTCATACCGTTGTAATGGGGCGAGTTTCTACTTTCAGATGCAAGAGAAATTTTGCGGATGGGTCAATCCGTTCGCGAGATATGGCAGTTTTGAAGTAAGAAACGCTTGAGAAACTCAAAATTTTCGCAGTTCTGATGCTCGAAACGAATAACTAGAACGGTCTAGGGGAAAACTACTCATACCGTTGTAATGGGGCTAGTTTCTACTTTCAGATGCAACAGAAACTTTGCGGATTGGTCAATCCGTTCGCGAGATATGGCAGTTTTGAGGTAAGAAACGCTTGAGAAACTCCAAATTTTCGCAGTTCTGATGCTCGAAACGAATAACTAGAACGGCCTAGGGGAAAACTACTCATACCGTTGTAATGGGGCGAGTTTCTACTTTCAGATGCAAGAGAAATTTTGCGGATTGGTCAATCCGTTCGCGAGATATGGCAGTTTTGGGGTAAGAAACGCTTGAGAAACTCAAAATTTTCGCAGTTCTGATGCTCGAAAAGAATAACTAGAACGGTCTAGGGGAAAACTACTCATACCGTTGTAATGGGGCTAGTTTCTACTTTCAGATGCAACAGAAACTTTTCGGATTGGTCAATCCGTTCGCGAGATATGGCAGTTTTGAGGTAAGAAACGCTTGAGAAACCCCAAATTTTCGCAGTTCTGAGGCTCGAAACGAATAACTAGAGCGGCCTAGGGGAAAACTACTCACGCCGTTGTAATGGGGCTAGTTTCTACTTTCAGATGCAAGAGAAATTTTGCGGATTGGTCAATCCGTTCGCGAGATATGGCAGTTTTGGGGTAAGAAACGCTTGAGAAACCCCAAATTTTCGCAGTTCTGAGGCTCGAAACGAATAACTAGAGCGGCCTAGGGGAAAACTACTCATGCCGTTGTAATGGGGCGAGTTTCTACTTTCAGATGCAAGAGAAATTTTGCGGATTGTTCAATCCGTTCGCGAGATATGGCAGTTTTGGGGTAAGAAACGCTTGAGAAACTCAAAATTTTCGCAGTTCTGATGCTCGAAACGAATAACTAGAACGGTCTAGGGGAAAACTACTCATACCGTTGTAATGGGGCTAGTTTCTACTTTCAGATGCAACAGAAACTTTTCGGATTGGTCAATCCGTTCGCGAGATATGGCAGTTTTGAGGTAAGAGACGCATGAGAAACTCCAAATTTTCGCAGTTCTGATGCTCGAAACGAATAACTAGAAGGGTCTAGGGGAAAACTACTCATACCGTTGTAATGGGGCTAGTTTCTACTTTCGGAAGCAACAGAAACTTTTCGGATTGGTCAATCCGTTCGCGAGATATGGCAGTTTTGAGGTAAGAAACGCTTGAGAAACTCCAAATTTTCGCAGTTCTGATGCTCGAAACGAATAACTAGAACGGCCTAGGGGAAAACTACTCATACCGTTGTAATGGGCCGAGTTTCTACTTTCAGATGCAACAGAAACATTGCGGATTGGTCAATCCGTTCGCGAAATATGGCAGTTTTGAGGTAAGAAACGCTTGAGAAACTCTAAATTTTCGCAGTTCTGATGCTCGAAACGAATAACTAGAACGGTCTAGGGGAAAACTACTCATACCGTTGTAATGGGGCTAGTTTCTACTTTCAGATGCAACAGAAACATTGCGGATTGGTCAATCCGTTCGCGAGATATGGCAGTTTTGAGGTAAGAAACGCTTGAGAAACTCCAAATTTTCGCAGTTCTGATGCTCGAAACGAATAACTAGAACGGTCTAGGGGAAAACTACTCATACCGTTGTAATGGGGCGAGTTTCTACTTTCAGATGCAAGAGAAATTTTGCGGATTGGTCAATCCGTTCGCGAGATATGGCAGTTTTGGGGTAAGAAACGCTTGAGAAACTCAAAATTTTCGCAGTTCTGAAGCTCGAAACGAATAACTAGAATTGCCTAGGGGAAAACTACTCATTCGGTTGTAGTGGGGCGAGTTTCTACTTTCAGATGCAAGAGAAATTTTGCCGATTGGTCAATCCGTTCGCGAGATATGGCAGTTTTGAAGTAAGAAACGCTTGAGAAACTCCAAATTTTCGCAGTTCTGATGCTCGAAACGAATAACTAGAAGGGTCTAGGGGAAAACTACTCATACCGTTGTAATGGGGCTAGTTTCTACTTTCGGATGCAACAGAAACTTTTCGGATTGGTCAATCCGTTCGCGAGATATGGCAGTTTTGAGGTAAGAAACGCTTGAGAAACTCCAAATTTTCGCAGTTCTGATGCTCGAAACGAATAACTAGAACGGTCTAGGGGAAAACTACTCATACCGTTGTAATGGGGCGAGTTTCTACTTTCAGATGCAAGAGAAATTTTGCGGATTCGTCAATCCGTTCGCGAGATATGGCAGTTTTGGGGTAAGAAACGCTTGAGAAACTCAAAATTTTCGCAGTTCTGATGCTCGAAACGAATAACTAGAACTGCCTAGGGGAAAACTACTCATACCTTTGTAATGGGGCGAGTTTCTACTTTCAGATGCAAGAGAAATTTTGCGGATTGGTCAATCCGTTCGCGAGATATGGCAGTTTTGAAGTAAGAAACGCTTGAGAAACTCCAAATTTTCGCAGTTCTGATGCTCGAAACGAATAACTAGAAGGGTCTAGGGGAAAACTACTCACGCCGTTGTAATGGGGCTAGTTTCTACTTTCAGATGCAACAGAAACTTTGCGGATTGGTCAATCCGTTCGCGAGATATGGCAGTTTTGAGGTAAGAAACGCTTGAGAAACTCCAAATTTTCGCAGTTCTGATGCTCGAAACGAATAACTAGAACGGCCTAGGGGAAAACTACTCATACCGTTGTAATGGGGCGAGTTTCTACTTTCAGATGCAAGAGAAATTTTGCGGATTGGTCAATCCGTTCGCGAGATATGGCAGTTTTGGGGTAAGAAACGCTTGAGAAACTCAAAATTTTCGCAGTTCTGATGCTCGAAACGAATAACTAGAACGGTCTAGGGGAAAACTACTCATACCGTTGTAATGGGGCTAGTTTCTACTTTCAGATGCAACAGAAACTTTTCGGATTGGTCAATCCGTTCGCGAGATATGGCAGTTTTGAGGTAAGAAACGCTTGAGAAACCCCAAATTTTCGCAGTTCTGAGGCTCGAAACGAATAACTAGAGCGGCCTAGGGGAAAACTACTCACGCCGTTGTAATGGGGCTAGTTTCTACTTTCAGATGCAAGAGAAATTTTGCGGATTGGTCAATCCGTTCGCGAGATATGGCAGTTTTGGGGTAAGAAACGCTTGAGAAACCCCAAATTTTCGCAGTTCTGAGGCTCGAAACGAATAACTAGAGCGGCCTAGGGGAAAACTACTCATGCCGTTGTAATGGGGCGAGTTTCTACTTTCAGATGCAAGAGAAATTTTGCGGATTGTTCAATCCGTTCGCGAGATATGGCAGTTTTGGGGTAAGAAACGCTTGAGAAACTCAAAATTTTCGCAGTTCTGATGCTCGAAACGAATAACTAGAACGGTCTAGGGGAAAACTACTCATTCCGTTGTAATGGGGCTAGTTTCTACTTTCAGATGCAACAGAAACTTTGCGGATTGGTCAATCCGTTCGCGAGATATGGCAGTTTTGAGGTAAGAAACGCTTGAGAAACTCCAAATTTTCGCAGTTCTGATGCTCGAAACGAATAACTAGAACGGTCTAGGGGAAAACTACTCATACCGTTGTAATGGGGCTAGTTTGTACTTTCAGATGTAACAGAAACTGTTCGGATTGGTCAATCCGTTCGCGAGATATGGCAGTTTTGAGGTAAGAAACGCTTGAGAAACTCCAAATTTTCGCAGTTCTGATGCTCGAAACGAATAACTAGAACGGTCTAGGGGAAAACTACTCATACCGTTGTAATGGGGCGAGTTTCTACTTTCAGATGCAAGTGAAATTTTGCGGATTCGTCAATCCGTTCGCGAGATATGGCAGTTTTGGGGTAAGAAACGCTTGAGAAACTCAAAATTTTCGCAGTTCTGATGCTCGAAACGAATAACTAGAACTGCCTAGGGGAAAACTACTCATACCGTTGTAATGGGGCGAGTTTCTACTTTCAGATGCAAGAGAAATTTTGCGGATTGGTCAATCCGTTCGCGAGATATGGCAGTTTTGAAGTAAGAAACGCTTGAGAAACTCCAAATTTTCGCAGTTCTAGTGCTCGAAACGAATAACTAGAAGGGTCTAGGGGAAAACTACTCATACCGTTGTAATTGGGCGAGTTTCTACTTTCAGATGCAACAGAAACATTGCGGATTTGTCAATCCGTTTGCGAGATATGGCAGTTTTGAGGTAAGAAACGCTTGAGAAACCCCAAATTTTCGCAGTTCTGAGGCTCGAAACGAATAACTAGAGCGGCCTAGGGGAAAACTACTCACGCCGTTGTAATGGGGCTAGTTTCTACTTTCAGATGCAAGAGAAATTTTGCGGATTGGTCAATCCGTTCGCGAGATATGGCAGTTTTGGGGTAAGAAACGCTTGAGAAACCCCAAATTTTCGCAGTTCTGAGGCTCGAAACGAATAACTAGAGCGGCCTAGGGGAAAACTACTCACGCCGTTGTAATGGGGCTAGTTTCTACTTTCAGATGCAACAGAAACTTTGCGGATTGGTCAATCCGTTCGCGAGATATGGCAGTTTTGAGGTAAGAAACGCTTGAGAAACTCCAAATTTTCGCAGTTCTGATGCTCGAAACGAATAACTAGAACGGCCTAGGGGAAAACTACTCATACCGTTGTAATGGGGCGAGTTTCTACTTTCAGATGCAAGAGAAATTTTGCGGATTGGTCAATCCGTTCGCGAGATATGGCAGTTTTGGGGTAAGAAACGCTTGAGAAACTCAAAATTTTCCCAGTTCTGATGCTCGAAACGAATAACTAGAACGGTCTAGGGGAAAACTACTCATACCGTTGTAATGGGGCTAGTTTCTACTTTCAGATGCAACAGAAACTTTTCGGATTGGTCAATCCGTTCGCGAGATATGGCAGTTTTGAGGTAAGAAACGCTTGAGAAACCCCAAATTTTCGCAGTTCTGAGGCTCGAAACGAATAACTAGAGCGGCCTAGGGGAAAACTACTCACGCCGTTGTAATGGGGCTAGTTTCTACTTTCAGATGCAAGAGAAATTTTGCGGATTGGTCAATCCGTTCGCGAGATATGGCAGTTTTGGAGTAAGAAACGCTTGAGAAACCCCAAATTTTCGCAGTTCTGAGGCTCGAAACGAATAACTAGAGCGGCCTAGGGGAAAACTACTCACGCCGTTGTAATGGGGCTAGTTTCTACTTTCAGATGCAACAGAAACTTTGCGGATTGGTCAATCCGTTCGCGAGATATGGCAGTTTTGAGGTAAGAAACGCTTGAGAAACTCCAAATTTTCGCAGTTCTGATGCTCGAAACGAATAACTAGAACGGCCTAGGGGAAAACTACTCATACCGTTGTAATGGGGCGAGTTTCTACTTTCAGATGCAAGAGAAATTTTGCGGATTGGTCAATCCGTTCGCGAGATATGGCAGTTTTGGGGTAAGATACGCTTGAGAAACTCAAAATTTTCGCAGTTCTGATGCTCGAAACGAATAACTAGAACGGTCTAGGGGAAAACTACTCATACCGTTGTAATGGGGCTAGTTTCTACTTTCAGATGCAACAGAAACTTTTCGGATTGGTCAATCCGTTCGCGAGATATGGCAGTTTTGAGGTAAGAAACGCTTGAGAAACCCCAAATTTTCGCAGTTCTGAGGCTCGAAACGAATAACTAGAGCGGCCTAGGGGAAAACTACTCACGCCGTTGTAATGGGGCTAGTTTCTACTTTCAGATGCAAGAGAAATTTTGCGGATTGGTCAATCCGTTCGCGAGATATGGCAGTTTTGGGGTAAGAAACGCTTGAGAAACCCCAAATTTTCGCAGTTCTGAGGCTCGAAACGAATAACTAGAGCGGCCTAGGGGAAAACTACTCATGCCGTTGTAATGGGGCGAGTTTCTACTTTCAGATGCAAGAGAAATTTTGCGGATTGTTCAATCCGTTCGCGAGATATGGCAGTTTTGGGGTAAGAAACGCTTGAGAAACTCAAAATTTTCGCAGTTCTGATGCTCGAAACGAATAACTAGAACGGTCTAGGGGAAAACTACTCATACCGTTGTAATGGGGCTAGTTTCTACTTTCAGATGCAACAGAAACTTTGCGGATTGGTCAATCCGTTCGCGAGATATGGCAGTTTTGAGGTAAGAAACGCTTGAGAAACTCCAAATTTTCGCAGTTCTGATGCTCGAAACGAATAACTAGAACGGTCTAGGGGAAAACTACTCATACCGTTGTAATGGGGCTAGTTTGTACTTTCAGATGCAACAGAAACTGTTCGGATTGGTCAATCCGTTCGCGAGATATGGCAGTTTTGAGGTAAGAAACGCTTGAGAAACTCCAAATTTTCGCAGTTCTGATGCTCGAAACGAATAACTAGAACGGTCTAGGGGAAAACTACTCATACCGTTGTAATGGGGCGAGTTTCTACTTTCAGATGCAAGTGAAATTTTGCGGATTCGTCAATCCGTTCGCGAGATATGGCAGTTTTGGGGTAAGAAACGCTTGAGAAACTCAAAATTTTCGCAGTTCTGATGCTCGAAACGAATAACTAGAACTGCCTAGGGGAAAACTACTCATACCGTTGTAATGGGGCGAGTTTCTACTTTCAGATGCAAGAGAAATTTTGCGGATTGGTCAATCCGCTCGCGAGATATGGCAGTTTTGAAGTAAGAAACGCTTGAGAAACTCCAAATTTTCGCAGTTCTAGTGCTCGAAACGAATAACTAGAAGGGTCTAGGGGAAAACTACTCATACCGTTGTAATGGGGCGAGTTTCTACTTTCAGATGCAACAGAAACATTGCGGATTTGTCAATCCGTTTGCGAGATATGGCAGTTTTGAGGTAAGAAACGCTTGAGAAACCCCAAATTTTCGCAGTTCTGAGGCTCGAAACGAATAACTAGAGCGGCCTAGGGGAAAACTACTCACGCCGTTGTAATGGGGCTAGTTTCTACTTTCAGATGCAAGAGAAATTTTGCGGATTGGTCAATCCGTTCGCGAGATATGGCAGTTTTGGGGTAAGAAACGCTTGAGAAACCCCAAATTTTCGCAGTTCTGAGGCTCGAAACGAATAACTAGAGCGGCCTAGGGGAAAACTACTCACGCCGTTGTAATGGGGCTAGTTTCTACTTTCAGATGCAACAGAAACTTTGCGGATTGGTCAATCCGTTCGCGAGATATGGCAGTTTTGAGGTAAGAAACGCTTGAGAAACTCCAAATTTTCGCAGTTCTGATGCTCGAAACGAATAACTAGAACGGCCTAGGGGAAAACTACTCATACCGTTGTAATGGGGCGAGTTTCTACTTTCAGATGCAAGAGAAATTTTGCGGATTGGTCAATCCGTTCGCGAGATATGGCAGTTTTGGGGTAAGAAACGCTTGAGAAACTCAAAATTTTCGCAGTTCTGATGCTCGAAACGAATAACTAGAACGGTCTAGGGGAAAACTACTCATACCGTTGTAATGGGGCTAGTTTCTACTTTCAGATGCAACAGAAACTTTTCGGATTGGTCAATCCGTTCGCGAGATATGGCAGTTTTGAGGTAAGAAACGCTTGAGAAACCCCAAATTTTCGCAGTTCTGAGGCTCGAAACGAATAACTAGAGCGGCCTAGGGGAAAACTACTCACGCCGTTGTAATGGGGCTAGTTTCTACTTTCAGATGCAAGAGAAATTTTGCGGATTGGTCAATCCGTTCGCGAGATATGGCAGTTTTGGGGTAAGAAACGCTTGAGAAACCCCAAATTTTCGCAGTTCTGAGGCTCGAAACGAATAACTAGAGCGGCCTAGGGGAAAACTACTCATGCCGTTGTAATGGGGCGAGTTTCTACTTTCAGATGCAAGAGAAATTTTGCGGATTGTTCAATCCGTTCGCGAGATATGGCAGTTTTGGGGTAAGAAACGCTTGAGAAACTCAAAATTTTCGCAGTTCTGATGCTCGAAACGAATAACTAGAACGGTCTAGGGGAAAACTACTCATACCGTTGTAATGGGGCTAGTTTCTACTTTCAGATGCAACAGAAACTTTTCGGATTGGTCAATCCGTTCGCGAGATATGGCAGTTTTGAGGTAAGAGACGCATGAGAAACTCCAAATTTTCGCAGTTCTGATGCTCGAAACGAATAACTAGAAGGGTCTAGGGGAAAACTACTCATACCGTTGTAATGGGGCTAGTTTCTACTTTCGGAAGCAACAGAAACTTTTCGGATTGGTCAATCCGTTCGCGAGATATGGCAGTTTTGAGGTAAGAAACGCTTGAGAAACTCCAAATTTTCGCAGTTCTGATGCTCGAAACGAATAACTAGAACGGCCTAGGGGAAAACTACTCATACCGTTGTAATGGGCCGAGTTTCTACTTTCAGATGCAACAGAAACATTGCGGATTGGTCAATCCGTTCGCGAAATATGGCAGTTTTGAGCTAAGAAACGCTTGAGAAACTCTAAATTTTCGCAGTTCTGATGCTCGAAACGAATAACTAGAACGGTCTAGGGGAAAACTACTCATACCGTTGTAATGGGGCTAGTTTCTACTTTCAGATGCAACAGAAACTTTGCGGATTGGTCAATCCGTTCGCGAGATATGGCAGTTTTGAGGTAAGAAACGCTTGAGAAACTCCAAATTTTCGCAGTTCTGATGCTCGAAACGAATAACTAGAACGGTCTAGGGGAAAACTACTCATACCGTTGTAATGGGGCTAGTTTGTACTTTCAGATGCAACAGAAACTGTTCGGATTGGTCAATCCGTTCGCGAGATATGGCAGTTTTGAGGTAAGAAACGCTTGAGAAACTCCAAATTTTCGCAGTTCTGATGCTCGAAACGAATAACTAGAACGGTCTAGGGGAAAACTACTCATACCGTTGTAATGGGGCGAGTTTCTACTTTCAGATGCAAGAGAAATTTTGCGGATTGGTCAATCCGTTCGCGAGATATGGCAGTTTTGGGGTAAGAAACGCTTGAGAAACTCAAAATTTTCGCAGTTCTGATGCTCGAAACGAATAACTAGAACTGCCTAGGGGAAAACTACTCATACCGTTGTAATGGGGCGAGTTTCTACTTTCAGATGCAAGAGAAATTTTGCGGATTGGTCAATCCGTTCGCGAGATATGGCAGTTTTGAAGTGAGAAACGCTTGAGAAACTCCAAATTTTCGCAGTTCTGATGCTCGAAACGAATAACTAGAAGGGTCTAGGGGAAAACTACTCATACCGTTGTAATGGGGCTAGTTTCTACTTTCGGATGCAACAGAAACTTTTCGGATTGGTCAATCCGTTCGCGAGATATGGCAGTTTTGAGGTAAGAAACGCTTGTGAAACTCCAAATTTTCGCAGTTCTGATGCTCGAAACGAATAACTAGAACGGTCTAGGGGAAAACTACTCATACCGTTGTAATGGGGCGAGTTTCTACTTTCAGATGCAAGAGAAATTTTGCGGATTGGTCAATCCGTTCGCGAGATATGGCAGTTTTGGGGTAAGAAACGCTTGAGAAACTCAAAATTTTCGCAGTTCTGAAGCTCGAAACGAATAACTAGAATTGGCTAGGGGAAAACTACTCATTCGGTTGTAGTGGGGCGAGTTTCTACTTTCAGATGCAAGAGAAATTTTGCCGATTGGTCAATCCGTTCGCGAGATATGGCAGTTTTGAAGTAAGAAACGCTTGAGAAACTCCAAATTTTCGCAGTTCTGATGCTCGAAACGAATAACTAGAAGGGTCTAGGGGAAAACTACTCATACCGTTGTAATGGGGCTAGTTTCTACTTTCGGATGCAACAGAAACTTTTCGGATTGGTCAATCCGTTCGCGAGATATGGCAGTTTTGAGGTAAGAAACGCTTGAGAAACTCCAAATTTTCGCAGTTCTGATGCTCGAAACGAATAACTAGAACGGTCTAGGGGAAAACTACTCATACCGTTGTAATGGGGCGAGTTTCTACTTTCAGATGCAAGAGAAATTTTGCGGATTCGTCAATCCGTTCGCGAGATATGGCAGTTTTGGGGTAAGAAACGCTTGAGAAACTCAAAATTTTCGCAGTTCTGAGGCTCGAAACGAATAACTAGAGCGGCCTAGGGGAAAACTACTCACGCCGTTGTAATGGGGCTAGTTTCTACTTTCAGATGCAAGAGAAATTTTGCGGATTGGTCAATCCGTTCGCGAGATATGGCAGTTTTGGGGTAAGAAACGCTTGAGAAACCCCAAATTTTCGCAGTTCTGAGGCTCGAAACGAATAACTAGAGCGGCCTAGGGGAAAACTACTCATGCCGTTGTAATGGGGCGAGTTTCTACTTTCAGATGCAAGAGAAATTTTGCGGATTGTTCAATCCGTTCGCGAGATATGGCAGTTTTGGGGTAAGAAACGCTTGAGAAACTCAAAATTTTCGCAGTTCTGATGCTCGAAACGAATAACTAGAACGGTCTAGGGGAAAACTACTCATACCGTTGTAATGGGGCTAGTTTCTACTTTCAGATGCAACAGAAACTTTGCGGATTGGTCAATCCGTTCGCGAGATATGGCAGTTTTGAGGTAAGAAACGCTTGAGAAACTCCAAATTTTCGCAGTTCTGATGCTCGAAACGAATAACTAGAACGGTCTAGGGGAAAACTACTCATACCGTTGTAATGGGGCTAGTTTGTACTTTCAGATGCAACAGAAACTGTTCGGATTGGTCAATCCGTTCGCGAGATATGGCAGTTTTGAGGTAAGAAACGCTTGAGAAACTCCAAATTTTCGCAGTTCTGATGCTCGAAACGAATAACTAGAACGGTCTAGGGGAAAACTACTCATACCGTTGTAATGGGGCGAGTTTCTACTTTCAGATGCAAGTGAAATTTTGCGGATTCGTCAATCCGTTCGCGAGATATGGCAGTTTTGGGGTAAGAAACGCTTGAGAAACTCAAAATTTTCGCAGTTCTGATGCTCGAAACGAATAACTAGAACTGCCTAGGGGAAAACTACTCATACCGTTGTAATGGGGCGAGTTTCTACTTTCAGATGCAAGAGAAATTTTGCGGATTGGTCAATCCGCTCGCGAGATATGGCAGTTTTGAAGTAAGAAACGCTTGAGAAACTCCAAATTTTCGCAGTTCTAGTGCTCGAAACGAATAACTAGAAGGGTCTAGGGGAAAACTACTCATACCGTTGTAATGGGGCGAGTTTCTACTTTCAGATGCAACAGAAACATTGCGGATTTGTCAATCCGTTTGCGAGATATGGCAGTTTTGAGGTAAGAAACGCTTGAGAAACCCCAAATTTTCGCAGTTCTGAGGCTCGAAACGAATAACTAGAGCGGCCTAGGGGAAAACTACTCACGCCGTTGTAATGGGGCTAGTTTCTACTTTCAGATGCAAGAGAAATTTTGCGGATTGGTCAATCCGTTCGCGAGATATGGCAGTTTTGGGGTAAGAAACGCTTGAGAAACCCCAAATTTTCGCAGTTCTGAGGCTCGAAACGAATAACTAGAGCGGCCTAGGGGAAAACTACTCACGCCGTTGTAATGGGGCTAGTTTCTACTTTCAGATGCAACAGAAACTTTGCGGATTGGTCAATCCGTTCGCGAGATATGGCAGTTTTGAGGTAAGAAACGCTTGAGAAACTCCAAATTTTCGCAGTTCTGATGCTCGAAACGAATAACTAGAACGGCCTAGGGGAAAACTACTCATACCGTTGTAATGGGGCGAGTTTCTACTTTCAGATGCAAGAGAAATTTTGCGGATTGGTCAATCCGTTCGCGAGATATGGCAGTTTTGGGGTAAGAAACGCTTGAGAAACTCAAAATTTTCGCAGTTCTGATGCTCGAAACGAATAACTAGAACGGTCTAGGGGAAAACTACTCATACCGTTGTAATGGGGCTAGTTTCTACTTTCAGATGCAACAGAAACTTTTCGGATTGGTCAATCCGTTCGCGAGATATGGCAGTTTTGAGGTAAGAAACGCTTGAGAAACCCCAAATTTTCGCAGTTCTGAGGCTCGAAACGAATAACTAGAGCGGCCTAGGGGAAAACTACTCACGCCGTTGTAATGGGGCTAGTTTCTACTTTCAGATGCAAGAGAAATTTTGCGGATTGGTCAATCCGTTCGCGAGATATGGCAGTTTTGGGGTAAGAAACGCTTGAGAAACCCCAAATTTTCGCAGTTCTGAGGCTCGAAACGAATAACTAGAGCGGCCTAGGGGAAAACTACTCATGCCGTTGTAATGGGGCGAGTTTCTACTTTCAGATGCAAGAGAAATTTTGCGGATTGTTCAATCCGTTCGCGAGATATGGCAGTTTTGGGGTAAGAAACGCTTGAGAAACTCAAAATTTTCGCAGTTCTGATGCTCGAAACGAATAACTAGAACGGTCTAGGGGAAAACTACTCATACCGTTGTAATGGGGCTAGTTTCTACTTTCAGATGCAACAGAAACTTTTCGGATTGGTCAATCCGTTCGCGAGATATGGCAGTTTTGAGGTAAGAGACGCATGAGAAACTCCAAATTTTCGCAGTTCTGATGCTCGAAACGAATAACTAGAAGGGTCTAGGGGAAAACTACTCATACCGTTGTAATGGGGCTAGTTTCTACTTTCGGAAGCAACAGAAACTTTTCGGATTGGTCAATCCGTTCGCGAGATATGGCAGTTTTGAGGTAAGAAACGCTTGAGAAACTCCAAATTTTCGCAGTTCTGATGCTCGAAACGAATAACTAGAACGGCCTAGGGGAAAACTACTCATACCGTTGTAATGGGCCGAGTTTCTACTTTCAGATGCAACAGAAACATTGCGGATTGGTCAATCCGTTCGCGAAATATGGCAGTTTTGAGCTAAGAAACGCTTGAGAAACTCTAAATTTTCGCAGTTCTGATGCTCGAAACGAATAACTAGAACGGTCTAGGGGAAAACTACTCATACCGTTGTAATGGGGCTAGTTTCTACTTTCAGATGCAACAGAAACTTTGCGGATTGGTCAATCCGTTCGCGAGATATGGCAGTTTTGAGGTAAGAAACGCTTGAGAAACTCCAAATTTTCGCAGTTCTGATGCTCGAAACGAATAACTAGAACGGTCTTGGGGAAAACTACTCATACCGTTGTAATGGGGCTAGTTTGTACTTTCAGATGCAACAGAAACTGTTCGGATTGGTCAATCCGTTCGCGAGATATGGCAGTTTTGAGGTAAGAAACGCTTGAGAAACTCCAAATTTTCGCAGTTCTGATGCTCGAAACGAATAACTAGAACGGTCTAGGGGAAAACTACTCATACCGTTGTAATGGGGCGAGTTTCTACTTTCAGATGCAAGAGAAATTTTGCGGATTGGTCAATCCGTTCGCGAGATATGGCAGTTTTGGGGTAAGAAACGCTTGAGAAACTCAAAATTTTCGCAGTTCTGATGCTCGAAACGAATAACTAGAACTGCCTAGGGGAAAACTACTCATACCGTTGTAATGGGGCGAGTTTCTACTTTCAGATGCAAGAGAAATTTTGCGGATTGGTCAATCCGTTCGCGAGATATGGCAGTTTTGAAGTGAGAAACGCTTGAGAAACTCCAAATTTTCGCAGTTCTGATGCTCGAAACGAATAACTAGAAGGGTCTAGGGGAAAACTACTCATACCGTTGTAATGGGGCTAGTTTCTACTTTCGGATGCAACAGAAACTTTTCGGATTGGTCAATCCGTTCGCGAGATATGGCAGTTTTGAGGTAAGAAACGCTTGTGAAACTCCAAATTTTCGCAGTTCTGATGCTCGAAACGAATAACTAGAACGGTCTAGGGGAAAACTACTCATACCGTTGTAATGGGGCGAGTTTCTACTTTCAGATGCAAGAGAAATTTTGCGGATTGGTCAATCCGTTCGCGAGATATGGCAGTTTTGGGGTAAGAAACGCTTGAGAAACTCAAAATTTTCGCAGTTCTGAAGCTCGAAACGAATAACTAGAATTGGCTAGGGGAAAACTACTCATTCGGTTGTAGTGGGGCGAGTTTCTACTTTCAGATGCAAGAGAAATTTTGCCGATTGGTCAATCCGTTCGCGAGATATGGCAGTTTTGAAGTAAGAAACGCTTGAGAAACTCCAAATTTTCGCAGTTCTGATGCTCGAAACGAATAACTAGAAGGGTCTAGGGGAAAACTACTCATACCGTTGTAATGGGGCTAGTTTCTACTTTCGGATGCAACAGAAACTTTTCGGATTGGTCAATCCGTTCGCGAGATATGGCAGTTTTGAGGTAAGAAACGCTTGAGAAACTCCAAATTTTCGCAGTTCTGATGCTCGAAACGAATAACTAGAACGGTCTAGGGGAAAACTACTCATACCGTTGTAATGGGGCGAGTTTCTACTTTCAGATGCAAGAGAAATTTTGCGGATTCGTCAATCCGTTCGCGAGATATGGCAGTTTTGGGGTAAGAAACGCTTGAGAAACTCAAAATTTTCGCAGTTCTGATGCTCGAAACGAATAACTAGAACTGCCTAGGGGAAAACTACTCATACCGTTGTAATGGGGCGAGTTTCTACTTTCAGATGCAAGAGAAATTTTGCGGATTGGTCAATCCGTTCGCGAGATATGGCAGTTTTGAAGTAAGAAACGCTTGAGAAACTCCAAATTTTCGCAGTTCTGATGCTCGAAACGAATAACTAGAAGGGTCTAGGGGAAAACTACTCATACCGTTGTAATGGGGCGAGTTTCTACTTTCAGATGCAACAGAAACATTGCGGATTTGTCAATCCGTTTGCGAGATATGGCAGTTTTGAGGTAAGAAACGCTTGAGAAACCCCAAATTTTCGCAGTTCTGAGGCTCGAAACGAATAACTAGAGCGGCCTAGGGGAAAACTACTCACGCCGTTGTAATGGGGCTAGTTTCTACTTTCAGATGCAACAGAAACTTTGCTGATTGGTCAATCCGTTCACGAGATATGGCAGTTTTGAGGTAAGAAACGCTTGAGAAACTCCAAATTTTCGCAGTTCTGATGCTCGAAACGAATAACTAGAACGGCCTAGGGGAAAACTACTCATACCGTTGTAATGGGGCGAGTTTCTACTTTCAGATGCAAGAGAAATTTTGCGGATTGGTCAATCCGTTCGCGAGATATGGCAGTTTTGGGGTAAGAAACGCTTGAGAAACTCAAAATTTTCGCAGTTCTGATGCTCGAAACGAATAACTAGAACGGTCTAGGGGAAAACTACTCATACCGTTGTAATGGGGCTAGTTTCTACTTTCAGATGCAACAGAAACTTTGCGGATTGGTCAATCCGTTCGCGAGATATGGCAGTTTTGAGGTAAGAAACGCTTGAGAAACTCCAAATTTTCGCAGTTCTGATGCTCGAAACGAATAACTAGAACGGTCTAGGGGAAAACTACTCATACCGTTGTAATGGGGCTAGTTTGTACTTTCAGATGCAACAGAAACTGTTCGGATTGGTCAATCCGTTCGCGAGATATGGCAGTTTTGAGGTAAGAAACGCTTGAGAAACTCCAAATTTTCGCAGTTCTGATGCTCGAAACGAATAACTAGAACGGTCTAGGGGAAAACTACTCATACCGTTGTAATGGGGCGAGTTTCTACTTTCAGATGCAAGAGAAATTTTGCGGATTGGTCAATCCGTTCGCGAGATATGGCAGTTTTGGGGTAAGAAACGCTTGAGAAACTCAAAATTTTCGCAGTTCTGATGCTCGAAACGAATAACTAGAACTGCGTAGGGGAAAACTACTCATACCGTTGTAATGGGGCGAGTTTCTACTTTCAGATGCAAGAGAAATTTTGCGGATTGGTCAATCCGTTCGCGAGATATGGCAGTTTTGAAGTGAGAAACGCTTGAGAAACTCCAAATTTTCGCAGTTCTGATGCTCGAAACGAATAACTAGAAGGGTCTAGGGGAAAACTACTCATACCGTTGTAATGGGGCTAGTTTCTACTTTCGGATGCAACAGAAACTTTTCGGATTGGTCAATCCGTTCGCGAGATATGGCAGTTTTGAGGTAAGAAACGCTTGTGAAACTCCAAATTTTCGCAGTTCTGATGCTCGAAACGAATAACTAGAACGGTCTAGGGGAAAACTACTCATACCGTTGTAATGGGGCGAGTTTCTACTTTCAGATGCAAGAGAAATTTTGCGGATTGGTCAATCCGTTCGCGAGATATGGCAGTTTTGGGGTAAGAAACGCTTGAGAAACTCAAAATTTTCGCAGTTCTGAAGCTCGAAACGAATAACTAGAATTGGCTAGGGGAAAACTACTCATTCGGTTGTAGTGGGGCGAGTTTCTACTTTCAGATGCAAGAGAAATTTTGCCGATTGGTCAATCCGTTCGCGAGATATGGCAGTTTTGAAGTAAGAAACGCTTGAGAAACTCCAAATTTTCGCAGTTCTGATGCTCGAAACGAATAACTAGAAGGGTCTAGGGGAAAACTACTCATACCGTTGTAATGGGGCTAGTTTCTACTTTCGGATGCAACAGAAACTTTTCGGATTGGTCAATCCGTTTGCGAGATATGGCAGTTTTGAGGTAAGAAACGCTTGAGAAACCCCAAATTTTCGCAGTTCTGAGGCTCGAAACGAATAACTAGAGCGGCCTAGGGGAAAACTACTCACGCCGTTGTAATGGGGCTAGTTTCTACTTTCAGATGCAACAGAAACTTTGCGGATTGGTCAATCCGTTCGCGAGATATGGCAGTTTTGAGGTAAGAAACGCTTGAGAAACTCCAAATTTTCGCAGTTCTGATGCTCGAAACGAATAACTAGAACGGCCTAGGGGAAAACTACTCATACCGTTGTAATGGGGCGAGTTTCTACTTTCAGATGCAAGAGAAATTTTGCGGATTGGTCAATCCGTTCGCGAGATATGGCAGTTTTGGGGTAAGAAACGCTTGAGAAACTCAAAATTTTCGCAGTTCTGATGCTCGAAACGAATAACTAGAACGGTCTAGGGGAAAACTACTCATACCGTTGTAATGGGGCTAGTTTCTACTTTCAGATGCAACAGAAACTTTTCGGATTGGTCAATCCGTTCGCGAGATATGGCAGTTTTGAGGTAAGAAACGCTTGAGAAACCCCAAATTTTCGCAGTTCTGAGGCTCGAAACGAATAACTAGAGCGGCCTAGGGGAAAACTACTCACGCCGTTGTAATGGGGCTAGTTTCTACTTTCAGATGCAAGAGAAATTTTGCGGATTGGTCAATCCGTTCGCGAGATATGGCAGTTTTGGGGTAAGAAACGCTTGAGAAACCCCAAATTTTCGCAGTTCTGAGGCTCGAAACGAATAACTAGAGCGGCCTAGGGGAAAACTACTCATGCCGTTGTAATGGGGCGAGTTTCTACTTTCAGATGCAAGAGAAATTTTGCGGATTGTTCAATCCGTTCGCGAGATATGGCAGTTTTGGGGTAAGAAACGCTTGAGAAACTCAAAATTTTCGCAGTTCTGATGCTCGAAACGAATAACTAGAACGGTCTAGGGGAAAACTACTCATACCGTTGTAATGGGGCTAGTTTCTACTTTCAGATGCAACAGAAACTTTGCGGATTGGTCAATCCGTTCGCGAGATATGGCAGTTTTGAGGTAAGAAACGCTTGAGAAACTCCAAATTTTGGCAGTTCTGATGCTCGAAACGAATAACTAGAACGGTCTAGGGGAAAACTACTCATACCGTTGTAATGGGGCTAGTTTGTACTTTCAGATGCAACAGAAACTGTTCGGATTGGTCAATCCGTTCGCGAGATATGGCAGTTTTGAGGTAAGAAACGCTTGAGAAACTCCAAATTTTCGCAGTTCTGATGCTCGAAACGAATAACTAGAACGGTCTGGGGGAAACTACTCATACCGTTGTAATGGGGCGAGTTTCTACTTTCAGATGCAAGAGAAATTTTGCGGATTGGTCAATCCGTTCGCGAGATATGGCAGTTTTGGGGTAAGAAACGCTTGAGAAACTCAAAATTTTCGCAGTTCTGATGCTCGAAACGAATAACTAGAACTGCCTAGGGGAAAACTACTCATACCGTTGTAATGGGGCGAGTTTCTACTTTCAGATGCAAGAGAAATTTTGCGGATTGGTCAATCCGTTCGCGAGATATGGCAGTTTTGAAGTGAGAAACGCTTGAGAAACTCCAAATTTTCGCAGTTCTGATGCTCGAAACGAATAACTAGAAGGGTCTAGGGGAAAACTACTCATACCGTTGTAATGGGGCTAGTTTCTACTTTCGGATGCAACAGAAACTTTTCGGATTGGTCAACCCGTTCGCGAGATATGGCAGTTTTGAAGTAAGAAACGCTTGTGAAACTCCAAATTTTCGCAGTTCTGATGCTCGAAACGAATAACTAGAACGGTCTAGGGGAAAACTACTCATACCGTTGTAATGGGGCGAGTTTCTACTTTCAGATGCAAGAGAAATTTTGCGGATTGGTCAATCCGTTCGCGAGATATGGCAGTTTTGGGGTAAGAAACGCTTGAGAAACTCAAAATTTTCGCAGTTCTGAAGCTCGAAACGAATAACTAGAATTGCCTAGGGGAAAACTACTCATTCGGTTGTAGTGGGGCGAGTTTCTACTTTCAGATGCAAGAGAAATTTTGCCGATTGGTCAATCTGTTCGCGAGATATGGCAGTTTTGAAGTAAGAAACGCTTGAGAAACTCCAAATTTTCGCAGTTCTGATGCTCGAAACGAATAACTAGAAGGGTCTAGGGGAAAACTACTCATACCGTTGTAATGGGGCTAGTTTCTACTTTCGGATGCAACAGAAACTTTTCGGATTGGTCAATCCGTTCGCGAGATATGGCAGTTTTGAGGTAAGAAACGCTTGAGAAACTCCAAATTTTCGCAGTTCTGATGCTCGAAACGAATAACTAGAACGGTCTAGGGGAAAACTACTCATACCGTTGTAATGGGGCGAGTTTCTACTTTCAGATGCAAGAGAAATTTTGCGGATTCGTCAATCCGTTCGCGAGATATGGCAGTTTTGGGGTAAGAAACGCTTGAGAAACTCAAAATTTTCGCAGTTCTGATGCTCGAAACGAATAACTAGAACTGCCTAGGGGAAAACTACTCATACCGTTGTAATGGGGCGAGTTTCTACTTTCAGATGCAAGAGAAATTTTGCGGATTGGTCAATCCGTTCGCGAGATATGGCAGTTTTGAAGTAAGAAACGCTTGAGAAACTCCAAATTTTCGCAGTTCTGATGCTCGAAACGAATAACTAGAAGGGTCTAGGGGAAAACTACTCATACCGTTGTAATGGGGCGAGTTTCTACTTTCAGATGCAACAGAAACATTGCGGATTTGTCAATCCGTTTGCGAGATATGGCAGTTTTGAGGTAAGAAACGCTTGAGAAACCCCAAATTTTCGCAGTTCTGAGGCTCGAAACGAATAACTAGAGCGGCCTAGGGGAAAACTACTCACGCCGTTGTAATGGGGCTAGTTTCTACTTTCAGATGCAAGAGAAATTTTGCGGATTGGTCAATCCGTTCGCGAGATATGGCAGTTTTGGGATAAGAAACGCTTGAGAAACCCCAAATTTTCGCAGTTCTGAGGCTCGAAACGAATAACTAGAGCGGCCTAGGGGAAAACTACTCACGCCGTTGTAATGGGGCTAGTTTCTACTTTCAGATGCAACAGAAACTTTGCGGATTGGTCAATCCGTTCGCGAGATATGGCAGTTTTGAGGTAAGAAACGCTTGAGAAACTCCAAATTTTCGCAGTTCTGATGCTCGAAACGAATAACTAGAACGGCCTAGGGGAAAACTACTCATACCGTTGTAATGGGGCGAGTTTCTACTTTCAGATGCAAGAGAAATTTTGCGGATTGGTCAATCCGTTCGCGAGATATGGCAGTTTTGGGGTAAGAAACGCTTGAGAAACTCAAAATTTTCGCAGTTCTGATGCTCGAAACGAATAACTAGAACGGTCTAGGGGAAAACTACTCATACCGTTGTAATGGGGCTAGTTTCTACTTTCAGATGCATGAGAAATTTTGCGGATTGGTCAATCCGTTCGCGAGATATGGCAGTTTTGAGGTAAGAAACGCTTGAGAAACTCCAAACTTTCGCAGTTCTGATGCTCGAAACGAATAACTAGAACGGCCTAGGGGAAAACTACTCATACCGTTGTAATGGGGCGAGTTTCTACTTTCAGATGCAACAGAAACTTTGCGGATTGGTCAATCCGTTCGCGAGATATGGCAGTTTTGAGGTAAGAAACGCTTGAGAAACTCCAAATTTTCGCAGTTCTGATGCTCGAAACGAATAACTAGAACGGCCTAGGGGAAAACTACTCATACCGTTGCAATGGGGCGAGTTTCTACTTTCAGATGCAACAGAAACTTTGCGGATTGGTCAATCCGTTCGCGAGATATGGCAGTTTTGGGGTAAGAAACGCTTGAGAAACTCAAAATTTTCGCAGTTCTGATGCTCGAAACGAATAACTAGAACGGTCTAGGGGAAAACTACTCATACCGTTGTAATGGGGCTAGTTTCTACTTTCAGATGCAACAGAAACTTTTCGGATTGGTCAATCCGTTCGCGAGATATGGCAGTTTTGAGGTAAGAAACGCTTGAGAAACCCCAAATTTTCGCAGTTCTGAGGCTCGAAACGAATAACTAGAGCGGCCTAGGGGAAAACTACTCACGCCGTTGTAATGGGGCTAGTTTCTACTTTCAGATGCAAGAGAAATTTTGCGGATTGGTCAATCCGTTCGCGAGATATGGCAGTTTTGGGGTAAGAAACGCTTGAGAAACCCCAAATTTTCGCAGTTCTGAGGCTCGAAACGAATAACTAGAGCGGCCTAGGGGAAAACTACTCATGCCGTTGTAATGGGGCGAGTTTCTACTTTCAGATGCAAGAGAAATTTTGCGGATTGTTCAATCCGTTCGCGAGATATGGCAGTTTTGGGGTAAGAAACGCTTGAGAAACTCAAAATTTTCGCAGTTCTGATGCTCGAAACGAATAACTAGAACGGTCTAGGGGAAAACTACTCATACCGTTGTAATGGGGCTAGTTTCTACTTTCAGATGCAACAGAAACTTTGCGGATTGGTCAATCCGTTCGCGAGATATGGCAGTTTTGAGGTAAGAAACGCTTGAGAAACTCCAAATTTTGGCAGTTCTGATGCTCGAAACGAATAACTAGAACGGTCTAGGGGAAAACTACTCATACCGTTGTAATGGGGCTAGTTTGTACTTTCAGATGCAACAGAAACTGTTCGGATTGGTCAATCCGTTCGCGAGATATGGCAGTTTTGAGGTAAGAAACGCTTGAGAAACTCCAAATTTTCGCAGTTCTGATGCTCGAAACGAATAACTAGAGCGGCCTAGGGGAAAACTACTCACGCCGTTGTAATGGGGCTAGTTTCTACTTTCAGATGCAAGAGAAATTTTGCGGATTGGTCAATCCGTTCGCGAGATATGGCAGTTTTGGGATAAGAAACGCTTGAGAAACCCCAAATTTTCGCAGTTCTGAGGCTCGAAACGAATAACTAGAGCGGCCTAGGGGAAAACTACTCACGCCGTTGTAATGGGGCTAGTTTCTACTTTCAGATGCAACAGAAACTTTGCGGATTGGTCAATCCGTTCGCGAGATATGGCAGTTTTGAGGTAAGAAACGCTTGAGAAACTCCAAATTTTCGCAGTTCTGATGCTCGAAACGAATAACTAGAACGGCCTAGGGGAAAACTACTCATACCGTTGTAATGGGGCGAGTTTCTACTTTCAGATGCAAGAGAAATTTTGCGGATTGGTCAATCCGTTCGCGAGATATGGCAGTTTTGGGGTAAGAAACGCTTGAGAAACTCAAAATTTTCGCAGTTCTGATGCTCGAAACGAATAACTAGAACGGTCTAGGGGAAAACTACTCATACCGTTGTAATGGGGCTAGTTTCTACTTTCAGATGCATGAGAAATTTTGCGGATTGGTCAATCCGTTCGCGAGATATGGCAGTTTTGAGGTAAGAAACGCTTGAGAAACTCCAAACTTTCGCAGTTCTGATGCTCGAAACGAATAACTAGAACGGCCTAGGGGAAAACTACTCATACCGTTGTAATGGGGCGAGTTTCTACTTTCAGATGCAACAGAAACTTTGCGGATTGGTCAATCCGTTCGCGAGATATGGCAGTTTTGAGGTAAGAAACGCTTGAGAAACTCCAAATTTTCGCAGTTCTGATGCTCGAAACGAATAACTAGAGCGGCCTAGGGGAAAACTACTCATGCCGTTGTAATGGGGCGAGTTTCTACTTTCAGATGCAAGAGAAATTTTGCGGATTGTTCAATCCGTTCGCGAGATATGGCAGTTTTGGGGTAAGAAACGCTTGAGAAACTCAAAATTTTCGCAGTTCTGATGCTCGAAACGAATAACTAGAACGGTCTAGGGGAAAACTACTCATACCGTTGTAATGGGGCTAGTTTCTACTTTCAGATGCAACAGAAACTTTGCGGATTGGTCAATCCGTTCGCGAGATATGGCAGTTTTGAGGTAAGAAACGCTTGAGAAACTCCAAATTTTGGCAGTTCTGATGCTCGAAACGAATAACTAGAACGGTCTAGGGGAAAACTACTCATACCGTTGTAATGGGGCTAGTTTGTACTTTCAGATGCAACAGAAACTGTTCGGATTGGTCAATCCGTTCGCGAGATATGGCAGTTTTGAGGTAAGAAACGCTTGAGAAACTCCAAATTTTCGCAGTTCTGATGCTCGAAACGAATAACTAGAACGGTCTAGGGGAAAACTACTCATACCGTTGTAATGGGGCGAGTTTCTACTTTCAGATGCAAGAGAAATTTTGCGGATTGGTCAATCCGTTCGCGAGATATGGCAGTTTTGGGGTAAGAAACGCTTGAGAAACTCAAAATTTTCGCAGTTCTGATGCTCGAAACGAATAACTAGAACTGCCTAGGGGAAAACTACTCATACCGTTGTAATGGGGCGAGTTTCTACTTTCAGATGCAAGAGAAATTTTGCGGATTGGTCAATCCGTTCGCGAGATATGGCAGTTTTGAAGTGAGAAACGCTTGAGAAACTCCAAATTTTCGCAGTTCTGATGCTCGAAACGAATAACTAGAAGGGTCTAGGGGAAAACTACTCATACCGTTGTAATGGGGCTAGTTTCTACTTTCGGATGCAACAGAAACTTTTCGGATTGGTCAATCCGTTCGCGAGATATGGCAGTTTTGAGGTAAGAAACGCTTGTGAAACTCCAAATTTTCGCAGTTCTGATGCTCGAAACGAATAACTAGAACGGTCTAGGGGAAAACTACTCATACCGTTGTAATGGGGCGAGTTTCTACTTTCAGATGCAAGAGAAATTTTGCGGATTGGTCAATCCGTTCGCGAGATATGGCAGTTTTGGGGTAAGAAACGCTTGAGAAACTCAAAATTTTCGCAGTTCTGAAGCTCGAAACGAATAACTAGAATTGGCTAGGGGAAAACTACTCATTCGGTTGTAGTGGGGCGAGTTTCTACTTTCAGATGCAAGAGAAATTTTGCCGATTGGTCAATCCGTTCGCGAGATATGGCAGTTTTGAAGTAAGAAACGCTTGAGAAACTCCAAATTTTCGCAGTTCTGATGCTCGAAACGAATAACTAGAAGGGTCTAGGGGAAAACTACTCATACCGTTGTAATGGGGCTAGTTTCTACTTTCGGATGCAACAGAAACTTTTCGGATTGGTCAATCCGTTCGCGAGATATGGCAGTTTTGAGGTAAGAAACGCTTGAGAAACTCCAAATTTTCGCAGTTCTGATGCTCGAAACGAATAACTAGAACGGTCTAGGGGAAAACTACTCATACCGTTGTAATGGGGCGAGTTTCTACTTTCAGATGCAAGAGAAATTTTGCGGATTCGTCAATCCGTTCGCGAGATATGGCAGTTTTGGGGTAAGAAACGCTTGAGAAACTCAAAATTTTCGCAGTTCTGATGCTCGAAACGAATAACTAGAACTGCCTAGGGGAAAACTACTCATACCGTTGTAATGGGGCGAGTTTCTACTTTCAGATGCAAGAGAAATTTTGCGGATTGGTCAATCCGTTCGCGAGATATGGCAGTTTTGAAGTAAGAAACGCTTGAGAAACTCCAAATTTTCGCAGTTCTGATGCTCGAAACGAATAACTAGAAGGGTCTAGGGGAAAACTACTCATACCGTTGTAATGGGGCGAGTTTCTACTTTCAGATGCAACAGAAACATTGCGGATTTGTCAATCCGTTTGCGAGATATGGCAGTTTTGAGGTAAGAAACGCTTGAGAAACCCCAAATTTTCGCAGTTCTGAGGCTCGAAACGAATAACTAGAGCGGCCTAGGGGAAAACTACTCACGCCGTTGTAATGGGGCTAGTTTCTACTTTCAGATGCAACAGAAACTTTGCGGATTGGTCAATCCGTTCACGAGATATGGCAGTTTTGAGGTAAGAAACGCTTGAGAAACTCCAAATTTTCGCAGTTCTGATGCTCGAAACGAATAACTAGAACGGCCTAGGGGAAAACTACTCATACCGTTGTAATGGGGCGAGTTTCTACTTTCAGATGCAAGAGAAATTTTGCGGATTGGTCAATCCGTTCGCGAGATATGGCAGTTTTGGGGTAAGAAACGCTTGAGAAACTCAAAATTTTCGCAGTTCTGATGCTCGAAACGAATAACTAGAACGGTCTAGGGGAAAACTACTCATACCGTTGTAATGGGGCTAGTTTCTACTTTCAGATGCAACAGAAACTTTGCGGATTGGTCAATCCGTTCGCGAGATATGGCAGTTTTGAGGTAAGAAACGCTTGAGAAACCCCAAATTTTCGCAGTTCTGAGGCTCGAAACGAATAACTAGAGCGGCCTAGGGGAAAACTACTCACGCCGTTGTAATGGGGCTAGTTTCTACTTTCAGATGCAACAGAAACTTTGCGGATTGGTCAATCCGTTCGCGAGATATGGCAGTTTTGAGGTAAGAAACGCTTGAGAAACTCCAAATTTTCGCAGTTCTGATGCTCGAAACGAATAACTAGAACGGCCTAGGGGAAAACTACTCATACCGTTGTAATGGGGCGAGTTTCTACTTTCAGATGCAAGAGAAATTTTGCGGATTGGTCAATCCGTTCGCGAGATATGGCAGTTTTGGGGTAAGAAACGCTTGAGAAACTCAAAATTTTCGCAGTTCTGATGCTCGAAACGAATAACTAGAACGGTCTAGGGGAAAACTACTCATACCGTTGTAATGGGGCTAGTTTCTACTTTCAGATGCAACAGAAACTTTTCGGATTGGTCAATCCGTTCGCGAGATATGGCAGTTTTGAGGTAAGAAACGCTTGAGAAACCCCAAATTTTCGCAGTTCTGAGGCTCGAAACGAATAACTAGAGCGGCCTAGGGGAAAACTACTCACGCCGTTGTAATGGGGCTAGTTTCTACTTTCAGATGCAAGAGAAATTTTGCGGATTGGTCAATCCGTTCGCGAGATATGGCAGTTTTGGGGTAAGAAACGCTTGAGAAACCCCAAATTTTCGCAGTTCTGAGGCTCGAAACGAATAACTAGAGCGGCCTAGGGGAAAACTACTCATGCCGTTGTAATGGGGCGAGTTTCTACTTTCAGATGCAAGAGAAATTTTGCGGATTGTTCAATCCGTTCGCGAGATATGGCAGTTTTGGCGTAAGAAACGCTTGAGAAACTCAAAATTTTCGCAGTTCTGATGCTCGAAACGAATAACTAGAACGGTCTAGGGGAAAACTACTCATACCGTTGTAATGGGGCTAGTTTCTACTTTCAGATGCAACAGAAACTTTGCGGATTGGTCAATCCGTTCGCGAGATATGGCAGTTTTGAGGTAAGAAACGCTTGAGAAACTCCAAATTTTGGCAGTTCTGATGCTCGAAACGAATAACTAGAACGGTCTAGGGGAAAACTACTCATACCGTTGTAATGGGGCTAGTTTGTACTTTCAGATGCAACAGAAACTGTTCGGATTGGTCAATCCGTTCGCGAGATATGGCAGTTTTGAGGTAAGAAACGCTTGAGAAACTCCAAATTTTCGCAGTTCTGATGCTCGAAACGAATAACTAGAACGGTCTGGGGGAAACTACTCATACCGTTGTAATGGGGCGAGTTTCTACTTTCAGATGCAAGAGAAATTTTGCGGATTGGTCAATCCGTTCGCGAGATATGGCAGTTTTGGGGTAAGAAACGCTTGAGAAACTCAAAATTTTCGCAGTTCTGATGCTCGAAACGAATAACTAGAACTGCCTAGGGGAAAACTACTCATACCGTTGTAATGGGGCGAGTTTCTACTTTCAGATGCAAGAGAAATTTTGCGGATTGGTCAATCCGTTCGCGAGATATGGCAGTTTTGAAGTGAGAAACGCTTGAGAAACTCCAAATTTTCGCAGTTCTGATGCTCGAAACGAATAACTAGAAGGGTCTAGGGGAAAACTACTCATACCGTTGTAATGGGGCTAGTTTCTACTTTCGGATGCAACAGAAACTTTTCGGATTGGTCAACCCGTTCGCGAGATATGGCAGTTTTGAAGTAAGAAACGCTTGTGAAACTCCAAATTTTCGCAGTTCTGATGCTCGAAACGAATAACTAGAACGGTCTAGGGGAAAACTACTCATACCGTTGTAATGGGGCGAGTTTCTACTTTCAGATGCAAGAGAAATTTTGCGGATTGGTCAATCCGTTCGCGAGATATGGCAGTTTTGGGGTAAGAAACGCTTGAGAAACTCAAAATTTTCGCAGTTCTGAAGCTCGAAACGAATAACTAGAATTGCCTAGGGGAAAACTACTCATTCGGTTGTAGTGGGGCGAGTTTCTACTTTCAGATGCAAGAGAAATTTTGCCGATTGGTCAATCTGTTCGCGAGATATGGCAGTTTTGAAGTAAGAAACGCTTGAGAAACTCCAAATTTTCGCAGTTCTGATGCTCGAAACGAATAACTAGAAGGGTCTAGGGGAAAACTACTCATACCGTTGTAATGGGGCTAGTTTCTACTTTCGGATGCAACAGAAACTTTTCGGATTGGTCAATCCGTTCGCGAGATATGGCAGTTTTGAGGTAAGAAACGCTTGAGAAACTCCAAATTTTCGCAGTTCTGATGCTCGAAACGAATAACTAGAACGGTCTAGGGGAAAACTACTCATACCGTTGTAATGGGGCGAGTTTCTACTTTCAGATGCAAGAGAAATTTTGCGGATTCGTCAATCCGTTCGCGAGATATGGCAGTTTTGGGGTAAGAAACGCTTGAGAAACTCAAAATTTTCGCAGTTCTGATGCTCGAAACGAATAACTAGAACTGCCTAGGGGAAAACTACTCATACCGTTGTAATGGGGCGAGTTTCTACTTTCAGATGCAAGAGAAATTTTGCGGATTGGTCAATCCGTTCGCGAGATATGGCAGTTTTGAAGTAAGAAACGCTTGAGAAACTCCAAATTTTCGCAGTTCTGATGCTCGAAACGAATAACTAGAAGGGTCTAGGGGAAAACTACTCATACCGTTGTAATGGGGCGAGTTTCTACTTTCAGATGCAACAGAAACATTGCGGATTTGTCAATCCGTTTGCGAGATATGGCAGTTTTGAGGTAAGAAACGCTTGAGAAACCCCAAATTTTCGCAGTTCTGAGGCTCGAAACGAATAACTAGAGCGGCCTAGGGGAAAACTACTCACGCCGTTGTAATGGGGCTAGTTTCTACTTTCAGATGCAAGAGAAATTTTGCGGATTGGTCAATCCGTTCGCGAGATATGGCAGTTTTGGGATAAGAAACGCTTGAGAAACCCCAAATTTTCGCAGTTCTGAGGCTCGAAACGAATAACTAGAGCGGCCTAGGGGAAAACTACTCACGCCGTTGTAATGGGGCTAGTTTCTACTTTCAGATGCAACAGAAACTTTGCGGATTGGTCAATCCGTTCGCGAGATATGGCAGTTTTGAGGTAAGAAACGCTTGAGAAACTCCAAATTTTCGCAGTTCTGATGCTCGAAACGAATAACTAGAACGGCCTAGGGGAAAACTACTCATACCGTTGTAATGGGGCGAGTTTCTACTTTCAGATGCAAGAGAAATTTTGCGGATTGGTCAATCCGTTCGCGAGATATGGCAGTTTTGGGGTAAGAAACGCTTGAGAAACTCAAAATTTTCGCAGTTCTGATGCTCGAAACGAATAACTAGAACGGTCTAGGGGAAAACTACTCATACCGTTGTAATGGGGCTAGTTTCTACTTTCAGATGCATGAGAAATTTTGCGGATTGGTCAATCCGTTCGCGAGATATGGCAGTTTTGAGGTAAGAAACGCTTGAGAAACTCCAAACTTTCGCAGTTCTGATGCTCGAAACGAATAACTAGAACGGCCTAGGGGAAAACTACTCATACCGTTGTAATGGGGCGAGTTTCTACTTTCAGATGCAACAGAAACTTTGCGGATTGGTCAATCCGTTCGCGAGATATGGCAGTTTTGAGGTAAGAAACGCTTGAGAAACTCCAAATTTTCGCAGTTCTGATGCTCGAAACGAATAACTAGAACGGCCTAGGGGAAAACTACTCATACCGTTGCAATGGGGCGAGTTTCTACTTTCAGATGCAACAGAAACTTTGCGGATTGGTCAATCCGTTCGCGAGATATGGCAGTTTTGGGGTAAGAAACGCTTGAGAAACTCAAAATTTTCGCAGTTCTGATGCTCGAAACGAATAACTAGAACGGTCTAGGGGAAAACTACTCATACCGTTGTAATGGGGCTAGTTTCTACTTTCAGATGCAACAGAAACTTTTCGGATTGGTCAATCCGTTCGCGAGATATGGCAGTTTTGAGGTAAGAAACGCTTGAGAAACCCCAAATTTTCGCAGTTCTGAGGCTCGAAACGAATAACTAGAGCGGCCTAGGGGAAAACTACTCACGCCGTTGTAATGGGGCTAGTTTCTACTTTCAGATGCAAGAGAAATTTTGCGGATTGGTCAATCCGTTCGCGAGATATGGCAGTTTTGGGGTAAGAAACGCTTGAGAAACCCCAAATTTTCGCAGTTCTGAGGCTCGAAACGAATAACTAGAGCGGCCTAGGGGAAAACTACTCATGCCGTTGTAATGGGGCGAGTTTCTACTTTCAGATGCAAGAGAAATTTTGCGGATTGTTCAATCCGTTCGCGAGATATGGCAGTTTTGGGGTAAGAAACGCTTGAGAAACTCAAAATTTTCGCAGTTCTGATGCTCGAAACGAATAACTAGAACGGTCTAGGGGAAAACTACTCATACCGTTGTAATGGGGCTAGTTTCTACTTTCAGATGCAACAGAAACTTTGCGGATTGGTCAATCCGTTCGCGAGATATGGCAGTTTTGAGGTAAGAAACGCTTGAGAAACTCCAAATTTTGGCAGTTCTGATGCTCGAAACGAATAACTAGAACGGTCTAGGGGAAAACTACTCATACCGTTGTAATGGGGCTAGTTTGTACTTTCAGATGCAACAGAAACTGTTCGGATTGGTCAATCCGTTCGCGAGATATGGCAGTTTTGAGGTAAGAAACGCTTGAGAAACTCCAAATTTTCGCAGTTCTGATGCTCGAAACGAATAACTAGAACGGTCTGGGGGAAACTACTCATACCGTTGTAATGGGGCGAGTTTCTACTTTCAGATGCAAGAGAAATTTTGCGGATTGGTCAATCCGTTCGCGAGATATGGCAGTTTTGGGGTAAGAAACGCTTGAGAAACTCAAAATTTTCGCAGTTCTGATGCTCGAAACGAATAACTAGAACTGCCTAGGGGAAAACTACTCATACCGTTGTAATGGGGCGAGTTTCTACTTTCAGATGCAAGAGAAATTTTGCGGATTGGTCAATCCGTTCGCGAGATATGGCAGTTTTGAAGTGAGAAACGCTTGAGAAACTCCAAATTTTCGCAGTTCTGATGCTCGAAACGAATAACTAGAAGGGTCTAGGGGAAAACTACTCATACCGTTGTAATGGGGCTAGTTTCTACTTTCGGATGCAACAGAAACTTTTCGGATTGGTCAACCCGTTCGCGAGATATGGCAGTTTTGAAGTAAGAAACGCTTGTGAAACTCCAAATTTTCGCAGTTCTGATGCTCGAAACGAATAACTAGAACGGTCTAGGGGAAAACTACTCATACCGTTGTAATGGGGCGAGTTTCTACTTTCAGATGCAAGAGAAATTTTGGGGATTGGTCAATCCGTTCGCGAGATATGGCAGTTTTGGGGTAAGAAACGCTTGAGAAACTCAAAATTTTCGCAGTTCTGAAGCTCGAAACGAATAACTAGAATTGCCTAGGGGAAAACTACTCATTCGGTTGTAGTGGGGCGAGTTTCTACTTTCAGATGCAAGAGAAATTTTGCCGATTGGTCAATCTGTTCGCGAGATATGGCAGTTTTGAAGTAAGAAACGCTTGAGAAACTCCAAATTTTCGCAGTTCTGATGCTCGAAACGAATAACTAGAAGGGTCTAGGGGAAAACTACTCATACCGTTGTAATGGGGCTAGTTTCTACTTTCGGATGCAACAGAAACTTTTCGGATTGGTCAATCCGTTCGCGAGATATGGCAGTTTTGAGGTAAGAAACGCTTGAGAAACTCCAAATTTTCGCAGTTCTGATGCTCGAAACGAATAACTAGAACGGTCTAGGGGAAAACTACTCATACCGTTGTAATGGGGCGAGTTTCTACTTTCAGATGCAAGAGAAATTTTGCGGATTCGTCAATCCGTTCGCGAGATATGGCAGTTTTGGGGTAAGAAACGCTTGAGAAACTCAAAATTTTCGCAGTTCTGATGCTCGAAACGAATAACTAGAACTGCCTAGGGGAAAACTACTCATACCGTTGTAATGGGGCGAGTTTCTACTTTCAGATGCAAGAGAAATTTTGCGGATTGGTCAATCCGTTCGCGAGATATGGCAGTTTTGAAGTAAGAAACGCTTGAGAAACTCCAAATTTTCGCAGTTCTGATGCTCGAAACGAATAACTAGAAGGGTCTAGGGGAAAACTACTCATACCGTTGTAATGGGGCGAGTTTCTACTTTCAGATGCAACAGAAACATTGCGGATTTGTCAATCCGTTTGCGAGATATGGCAGTTTTGAGGTAAGAAACGCTTGAGAAACCCCAAATTTTCGCAGTTCTGAGGCTCGAAACGAATAACTAGAGCGGCCTAGGGGAAAACTACTCACGCCGTTGTAATGGGGCTAGTTTCTACTTTCAGATGCAAGAGAAATTTTGCGGATTGGTCAATCCGTTCGCGAGATATGGCAGTTTTGGGATAAGAAACGCTTGAGAAACCCCAAATTTTCGCAGTTCTGAGGCTCGAAACGAATAACTAGAGCGGCCTAGGGGAAAACTACTCACGCCGTTGTAATGGGGCTAGTTTCTACTTTCAGATGCAACAGAAACTTTGCGGATTGGTCAATCCGTTCGCGAGATATGGCAGTTTTGAGGTAAGAAACGCTTGAGAAACTCCAAATTTTCGCAGTTCTGATGCTCGAAACGAATAACTAGAACGGCCTAGGGGAAAACTACTCATACCGTTGTAATGGGGCGAGTTTCTACTTTCAGATGCAAGAGAAATTTTGCGGATTGGTCAATCCGTTCGCGAGATATGGCAGTTTTGGGGTAAGAAACGCTTGAGAAACTCAAAATTTTCGCAGTTCTGATGCTCGAAACGAATAACTAGAACGGTCTAGGGGAAAACTACTCATACCGTTGTAATGGGGCTAGTTTCTACTTTCAGATGCAACAGAAACTTTTCGGATTGGTCAATCCGTTCGCGAGATATGGCAGTTTTGAGGTAAGAAACGCTTGAGAAACCCCAAATTTTCGCAGTTCTGAGGCTCGAAACGAATAACTAGAGCGGCCTAGGGGAAAACTACTCACGCCGTTGTAATGGGGCTAGTTTCTACTTTCAGATTCAAGAGAAATTTTGCGGATTGGTCAATCCGTTCGCGAGATATGGCAGTTTTGGGGTAAGAAACGCTTGAGAAACCCCAAATTTTCGCAGTTCTGAGGCTCGAAACGAATAACTAGAGCGGCCTAGGGGAAAACTACTCATGCCGTTGTAATGGGGCGAGTTTCTACTTTCAGATGCAAGAGAAATTTTGCGGATTGGTCAATCCGTTCGCGAGATATGGCAGTTTTGAAGTAAGAAACGCTTGAGAAACTCCAAATTTTCGCAGTTCTGATGCTCGAAACGAATAACTAGAAGGGTCTAGGGGAAAACTACTCATACCGTTGTAATGGGGCTAGTTTCTACTTTCAGATGCAAGAGAAATTTTGCGGATTGGTCAATCAGTTCGCGAGATATGGCAGTTTTGGTGTAAGAAACGCTTGAGAAACTCAAAATTTTCGCAGTTCTGATGCTCGAAACGAATAACTAGAACTGCCTAGGGGAAAACTACTCATGCCGTTGTAATGGGGCGAGTTTCTACTTTCAGATGCAAGAGAAATTTTGCGGATTGGTCAATCCGTTCGCGAGATATGGCAGTTTTGAAGTAAGAAACGCTTGAGAAACTCCAAATTTTCGCAGTTCTGATGCTCGAAACGAATAACTAGAAGGGTCTAGGGGAAAACTACTCATACCGTTGTAATGGGGCTAGTTTCTACTTTCAGATGCAAGAGAAATTTTGCGGATTGGTCAATCAGTTCGCGAGATATGGCAGTTTTGGTGTAAGAAACGCTTGAGAAACTCAAAATTTTCGCAGTTCTGATGCTCGAAACGAATAACTAGAACTGCCTAGGGGAAAACTACTCATACCGTTGTAATGGGGCGAGTTTCTACTTTCAGATGCAAGAGAAATTTTGCCGATTGGTCAATCCGTTCGCGAGATATGGCAGTTTTGAAGTAAGAAACGCTTGAGAAACTCCAAATTTTCGCAGTTCTGATGCTCGAAACGAATAACTAGAAGGGTCTAGGGGAAAACTACTCATACCGTTGTAATGGGGCTAGTTTCTACTTTCGGATGCAACAGAAACTTTTCGGATTGGTCAATCCGTTCGCGAGATATGGCAGTTTTGAGGTAAGAAACGCTTGAGAAACTCCAAATTTTCGCAGTTCTGATGCTCGAAACGAATAACTAGAACGGTCTAGGGGAAAACTACTCATACCGTTGTAATGGGGCTAGTTTGTACTTTCCGATGCAACAGAAACTTTGCGGATTGGTCAATCCGTTCGCGAGATATGGCAGTTTTGAGGTAAGAAACGCTTGAGAAACTCCAAATTTTCGCAGTTCTGATGCTCGAAACGAATAACTAGAACGGCCTAGGGGAAAACTACTCATACCGTTGTAATGGGGCGAGTTTCTACTTTCAGATGCAACAGAAACATTGCGGATTGGTCAATCCGTTCGCGAGATATGGCAGTTTTGATGTAAGAAACGCATGAGAAACTCCAAATTTTCGCAGTTCTGATGCTCGAAACGAATAACTAGAGCGGCCTAGGGGAAAACTACTCATACCGTTGTAATGGGGCTAGTTTCTACTTTCGGATGCAACAGAAACTTTGCGGATTGGTCAATCCGTTCGCGAGATATGGCAGTTTTGATGTAAGAAACGCATGAGAAACTCCAAATTTTCGCAGTTCTGATGCTCGAAACGAATAACTAGAAGGGTCAAGGGGAAAACTACTCATACCGTTGTAATGGGGCTAGTTTCTACTTTCGGATGCAACAGAAACTTTTCGGATTGGTCAATCCGTTCGCGAGATATGGCAGTTTTGAGGTAAGAAACGCTTGAGCAACTCCAAATTTTCGCAGTTCTGATGCTCGAAACGAATAACTAGAACGGCCTAGGCGATAACTACTTATACCGTTGTAATGGGGCGAGTTTCTACTTTCAGATGCAACAGAAACATTGCGGATTGGTCAATCCGTTTGCGAGATATGGCAGTTTTGAGGTAAGAAACGCTTGAGAAACTCTAAATTTTCTCAGTTCTGATGCTCGAAACGAATAACTAGAACGGTCTAGGGGAAAACTACTCATACCGTTGTAATGGGGTTAGTTTCTACTTTCAGATGCAACAGAAACTTTGCGGATTGGTCAATCCGTTCGCGAGATATGGCAGTTTTGAGGTAAGAAACGCTTGAGAAACTCCAAATTTTCGCAGTTCTGATGCTCGAAACGAATAACTAGAACGGTCTAGGGGAAAACTACTCATACCGTTGTAATGGGGCTAGTTTGTACTTTCAGATGCAACAGAAACTTTTCGGATTGGTCAATCCGTTCGCGAGATATGGCAGTTTTGAGGTAAGAAATGCTTGAGAAACTCCAAATTTTCGCAGTTCTGATGCTCGAAACGAATAACTAGAACGGCCTAGGGGAAAACTACTCATACCATTGTAATGGGGCGAGTTTCTACTTTCAGATGCAACAGAAACTTTGCGGATTGGTCAATCCGTTCGCGAGATATGGCAGTTTTGAGGTAAGAAACGCTTGAGAAACCCCAAATTTTCGCAGTTCTGAGGCTCGAAACGAATAACTAGAGCGGCCTAGGGGAAAACTACTCATACCGTTGTAATGGGGCGAGTTTCTGCTTTCAGATGCAACAGAAACTTTACGGATTGGTCAATCCGTTCGCGAAATATGGCAGTTTTGATGTAAGAAACGCATGAGAAACTCCAAATTTTCGCAGTTCTGATGCTCGAAACGAATAACTAGAACGGCCTAGGGGAAAACTACTCATACCGTTGTAATGGGGCGAGTTTCTACTTTCAGATGCAACAGAAACTTTGCGGATTGGTCAATCCGTTCGCGAGATATGGCAGTTTTGGGGTAAGAAACGCTTGAGAAACTTAAAATTTTCGCAGTTCTGATGCTCGAAACGAATAACTAGAACGGCCTAGGGGAAAACTACTCATACCGTTGTAATGGGGCGAGTTTCTACTTTCAGATGCAAGAGAAATTTTGCGGATTGGTCAATCCGTTCGCGAAATATGGCAGTTTTGAGGTAAGAAACGCTTGAGAAACTCCAAATTTTCGCAGTTCTGATGCTCGAAACGAATAACTAGAACGGTCTAGAGGAAAACTACTCATACCGTTGTAATGGGGCTAGTTTCTACTTTCAGATGCAACAGAAACTTTGCGGATTGGTCTATCTGTTCGCGAGATATGGCAGTTTTGAGGTAAGAAACGCTTGAGAAACTCCAAATTTTCGCAGTTCTGATGCTCGAAACGAATAACTAGAAGGGTCAAGGGGAAAACTACTCATACCGTTGTAATGGGGCTAGTTTCTACTTTCGGATGCAACAGAAACTTTTCGGATTGGTCAATCCGTTCGCGAGATATGGCAGTTTTGAGGTAAGAAACGCTTGAGCAACTCCAAATTTTCGCAGTTCTGATGCTCGAAACGAATAACTAGAACGGCCTAGGCGATAACTACTTATACCGTTGTAATGGGGCGAGTTTCTACTTTCAGATGCAACAGAAACATTGCGGATTGGTCAATCCGTTTGCGAGATATGGCAGTTTTGAGGTAAGAAACGCTTGAGAAACTCTAAATTTTCTCAGTTCTGATGCTCGAAACGAATAACTAGAACGGTCTAGGGGAAAACTACTCATACCGTTGTAATGGGGTTAGTTTCTACTTTCAGATGCAACAGAAACTTTGCGGATTGGTCAATCCGTTCGCGAGATATGGCAGTTTTGAGGTAAGAAACGCTTGAGAAACTCCAAATTTTCGCAGTTCTGATGCTCGAAACGAATAACTAGAACGGTCTAGAGGAAAACTACTCATACCGTTGTAATGGGGCTAGTTTGTACTTTCAGATGCAACAGAAACTTTTCGGATTGGTCAATCCGTTCGCGAGATATGGCAGTTTTGAGGTAAGAAACGCTTGAGAAACTCCAAATTTTCGCAGTTCTGATGCTCGAAACGAATAACTAGAACGGCCTAGGGGAAAACTACTCATACCGTTGTAATGGGGCGAGTTTCTACTTTCAGATGCAACAGAAACTTTGCGGATTGGTCAATCCGTTCGCGAAATATGGCAGTTTTGAGGTAAGAAACGCTTGAGAAACTCCAAATTTTCGCAGTTCTGATGCTCGAAACGAATAACTAGAACGGCCTAGGGGAAAACTACTCATACCGTTGTAATGGGGCGAGTTTCTACTTTCAGATGCAACAGAAACTTTGCGGATTGGTCAATCCGTTCGCGAGATATGGCAGTTTTGAGGTAAGAAACGCTTGAGAAACCCCAAATTTTCGCAGTTCTGAGGCTCGAAACGAATAACTAGAGCGGCCTAGGGGAAAACTACTCATACCGTTGTAATGGGGCTAGTTTCTACTTTCGGATGCAACAGAAACTTTGCGGATTGGTCAATCCGTTCGCGAGATATGGCAGTTTTGATGTAAGAAACGCATGAGAAACTCCAAATTTTCGCAGTTCTGATGCTCGAAACGAATAACTAGAAGGGTCAAGGGGAAAACTACTCATACCGTTGTAATGGGGCTAGTTTCTACTTTCGGATGCAACAGAAACTTTTCGGATTGGTCAATCCGTTCGCGAGATATGGCAGTTTTGAGGTAAGAAACGCTTGAGCAACTCCAAATTTTCGCAGTTCTGATGCTCGAAACGAATAACTAGAACGGCCTAGGCGATAACTACTTATACCGTTGTAATGGGGCGAGTTTCTACTTTCAGATGCAACAGAAACATTGCGGATTGGTCATTCCGTTTGCGAGATATGGCAGTTTTGAGGTAAGAAACGCTTGAGAAACTCTAAATTTTCTCAGTTCTGATGCTCGAAACGAATAACTAGAACGGTCTAGGGGAAAACTACTCATACCGTTGTAATGGGGCTAGTTTGTACTTTCAGATGCAACAGAAACTTTTCGGATTGGTCAATCCGTTCGCGAGATATGGCAGTTTTGAGGTAAGAAACGCTTGAGAAAGTCCAAATTTTCGCAGTTCTGATGCTCGAAACGAATAACTAGAACGGCCTAGGGGAAAACTACTCATACCGTTGTAATGGGGCGAGTTTCTACTTTCAGATGCAACAGAAACTTTGCGGATTGGTCAATCCGTTCGCGAGATATGGCAGTTTTGAGGTAAGAAACGCTTGAGAAACCCCAAATTTTCGCAGTTCTGAGGCTCGAAACGAATAACTAGAGCGGCCTAGGGGAAAACTACTCATACCGTTGTAATGGGGCGAGTTTCTGCTTTCAGATGCAACAGAAACTTTACGGATTGGTCTATCCGTTCGCGAAATATGGCAGTTTTGATGTAAGAAACGCATGAGAAACTCCAAATTTTCGCAGTTCTGATGCTCGAAACGAATAACTAGAACGGCCTAGGGGAAAACTACTCATACCGTTGTAATGGGGCGAGTTTCTACTTTCAGATGCAACAGAAACTTTGCGGATTGGTCAATCCGTTCGCGAGATATGGCAGTTTTGGGGTAAGAAACGCTTGAGAAACTTAAAATTTTCGCAGTTCTGATGCTCGAAACGAATAACTAGAACGGCCTAGGGGAAAACTACTCATACCGTTGTAATGGGGCGAGTTTCTACTTTCAGATGCAACAGAAACTTTGCGGATTGGTCAATCCGTTCGCGAGATATGGCAGTTTTGATGTAAGAAACGCATGAGAAACTCCAAATTTTCGCAGTTCTGATGCTCGAAACGAATAACTAGAAGGGTCAAGGGGAAAACTACTCATACCGTTGTAATGGGGCTAGTTTGAACTTTCAGATGCAACAGAAACTTTTCGGATTGGTCAATCCGTTCGCGAGATATGGCAGTTTTGAGGTAAGAAACGCTTGAGAAACTCCAAATTTTCGCAGTTCTGATGCTCGAAACGAATAACTAGAACGGCCTAGGGGAAAACTACTCATACCGTTGTAATGGGGCGAGTTTCTACTTTCAGATGCAAGAGAAATTTTGCGGATTGGTCAATCCGTTCGCGAAATATGGCAGTTTTGAGGTAAGAAACGCTTGAGAAACTCCAAATTTTCGCAGTTCTGATGCTCGAAACGAATAACTAGAACGGTCTAGAGGAAAACTACTCATACCGTTGTAATGGGGCTAGTTTGTACTTTCAGATGCAACAGAAACTTTTCGGATTGGTCAATCCGTTCGCGAGATATGGCAGTTTTGAGGTAAGAAACGCTTGAGAAACTCCAAATTTTCGCAGTTCTGATGCTCGAAACGAATAACTAGAACGGCCTAGGGGAAAACTACTCATACCGTTGTAATGGGGCGAGTTTCTGCTTTCAGATGCAACAGAAACTTTGCGGATTGGTCAATCCGTTCGCGAAATATGGCAGTTTTGAGGTAAGAAACGCTTGAGAAACTCCAAATTTTCGCAGTTCTGATGCTCGAAACGAATAACTAGAACGGCCTAGGGGAAAACTACTCATACCGTTGTAATGGGGCGAGTTTCTACTTTCAGATGCAACAGAAACTTTGCGGATTGGTCAATCCGTTCGCGAGATATGGCAGTTTTGAGGTAAGAAACGCTTGAGAAACCCCAAATTTTCGCAGTTCTGAGGCTCGAAACGAATAACTAGAGCGGCCTAGGGGAAAACTACTCATACCGTTGTAATGGGGCTAGTTTCTACTTTCGGATGCAACAGAAACTTTGCGGATTGGTCAATCCGTTCGCGAGATATGGCAGTTTTGATGTAAGAAACGCATGAGAAACTCCAAATTTTCGCAGTTCTGATGCTCGAAACGAATAACTAGAAGGGTCAAGGGGAAAACTACTCATACCGTTGTAATGGGGCTAGTTTCTACTTTCGGATGCAACAGAAACTTTTCGGATTGGTCAATCCGTTCGCGAGATATGGCAGTTTTGAGGTAAGAAACGCTTGAGCAACTCCAAATTGTCGCAGTTCTGATGCTCGAAACGAATAACTAGAACGGCCTAGGCGATAACTACTTATACCGTTGTAATGGGGCGAGTTTCTACTTTCAGATGCAACAGAAACATTGCGGATTGGTCATTCCGTTTGCGAGATATGGCAGTTTTGAGGTAAGAAACGCTTGAGAAACTCTAAATTTTCTCAGTTCTGATGCTCGAAACGAATAACTAGAACGGTCTAGGGGAAAACTACTCATACCGTTGTAATGGGGCTAGTTTGTACTTTCAGATGCAACAGAAACTTTTCGGATTGGTCAATCCGTTCGCGAGATATGGCAGTTTTGAGGTAAGAAACGCTTGAGAAAGTCCAAATTTTCGCAGTTCTGATGCTCGAAACGAATAACTAGAACGGCCTAGGGGAAAACTACTCATACCGTTGTAATGGGGCGAGTTTCTACTTTCAGATGCAACAGAAACTTTGCGGATTGGTCAATCCGTTCGCGAGATATGGCAGTTTTGAGGTAAGAAACGCTTGAGAAACCCCAAATTTTCGCAGTTCTGAGGCTCGAAACGAATAACTAGAGCGGCCTAGGGGAAAACTACTCATACCGTTGTAATGGGGCGAGTTTCTGCTTTCAGATGCAACAGAAACTTTACGGATTGGTCTATCCGTTCGCGAAATATGGCAGTTTTGATGTAAGAAACGCATGAGAAACTCCAAATTTTCGCAGTTCTGATGCTCGAAACGAATAACTAGAACGGCCTAGGGGAAAACTACTCATACCGTTGTAATGGGGCGAGTTTCTACTTTCAGATGCAACAGAAACTTTGCGGATTGGTCAATCCGTTCGCGAGATATGGCAGTTTTGGGGTAAGAAACGCTTGAGAAACTTAAAATTTTCGCAGTTCTGATGCTCGAAACGAATAACTAGAACGGCCTAGGGGAAAACTACTCATACCGTTGTAATGGGGCGAGTTTCTACTTTCAGATGCAACAGAAACTTTGCGGATTGGTCAATCCGTTCGCGAGATATGGCAGTTTTGATGTAAGAAACGCATGAGAAACTCCAAATTTTCGCAGTTCTGATGCTCGAAACGAATAACTAGAAGGGTCAAGGGGAAAACTACTCATACCGTTGTAATGGGGCTAGTTTGAACTTTCAGATGCAACAGAAACTTTTCGGATTGGTCAATCCGTTCGCGAGATATGGCAGTTTTGAGGTAAGAAACGCTTGAGAAACTCCAAATTTTCGCAGTTCTGATGCTCGAAACGAATAACTAGAACGGCCTAGGGGAAAACTACTCATACCGTTGTAATGGGGCGAGTTTCTACTTTCAGATGCAAGAGAAATTTTGCGGATTGGTCAATCCGTTCGCGAAATATGGCAGTTTTGAGGTAAGAAACGCTTGAGAAACTCCAAATTTTCGCAGTTCTGATGCTCGAAACGAATAACTAGAACGGTCTAGAGGAAAACTACTCATACCGTTGTAATGGGGCTAGTTTGTACTTTCAGATGCAACAGAAACTTTTCGGATTGGTCAATCCGTTCGCGAGATATGGCAGTTTTGAGGTAAGAAACGCATGAGAAACTCCAAATTTTCGCAGTTCTGATGCTCGAAACGAATAACTAGAACGGCCTAGGGGAAAACTACTCATACCGTTGTAATGGGGCGAGTTTCTACTTTCAGATGCAACAGAAACTTTGCGGATTGGTCAATCCGTTCGCGAGATATGGCAGTTTTGGGGTAAGAAACGCTTGAGAAACTTAAAATTTTCGCAGTTCTGATGCTCGAAACGAATAACTAGAACGGCCTAGGGGAAAACTACTCATACCGTTGTAATGGGGCGAGTTTCTACTTTCAGATGCAACAGAAACTTTGCGGATTGGTCAATCCGTTCGCGAGATATGGCAGTTTTGATGTAAGAAACGCATGAGAAACTCCAAATTTTCGCAGTTCTGATGCTCGAAACGAATAACTAGAAGGGTCAAGGGGAAAACTACTCATACCGTTGTAATGGGGCTAGTTTGAACTTTCAGATGCAACAGAAACTTTTCGGATTGGTCAATCCGTTCGCGAGATATGGCAGTTTTGAGGTAAGAAACGCTTGAGAAACTCCAAATTTTCGCAGTTCTGATGCTCGAAACGAATAACTAGAACGGCCTAGGGGAAAACTACTCATACCGTTGTAATGGGGCGAGTTTCTACTTTCAGATGCAAGAGAAATTTTGCGGATTGGTCAATCCGTTCGCGAAATATGGCAGTTTTGAGGTAAGAAACGCTTGAGAAACTCCAAATTTTCGCAGTTCTGATGCTCGAAACGAATAACTAGAACGGTCTAGAGGAAAACTACTCATACCGTTGTAATGGGGCTAGTTTGTACTTTCAGATGCAACAGAAACTTTTCGGATTGGTCAATCCGTTCGCGAGATATGGCAGTTTTGAGGTAAGAAACGCTTGAGAAACTCCAAATTTTCGCAGTTCTGATGCTCGAAACGAATAACTAGAACGGCCTAGGGGAAAACTACTCATACCGTTGTAATGGGGCGAGTTTCTGCTTTCAGATGCAACAGAAACTTTGCGGATTGGTCAATCCGTTCGCGAAATATGGCAGTTTTGAGGTAAGAAACGCTTGAGAAACTCCAAATTTTCGCAGTTCTGATGCTCGAAACGAATAACTAGAACGGCCTAGGGGAAAACTACTCATACCGTTGTAATGGGGCGAGTTTCTACTTTCAGATGCAACAGAAACTTTGCGGATTGGTCAATCCGTTCGCGAGATATGGCAGTTTTGAGGTAAGAAACGCTTGAGAAACCCCAAATTTTCGCAGTTCTGAGGCTCGAAACGAATAACTAGAGCGGCCTAGGGGAAAACTACTCATACCGTTGTAATGGGGCTAGTTTCTACTTTCGGATGCAACAGAAACTTTGCGGATTGGTCAATCCGTTCGCGAGATATGGCAGTTTTGATGTAAGAAACGCATGAGAAACTCCAAATTTTCGCAGTTCTGATGCTCGAAACGAATAACTAGAAGGGTCAAGGGGAAAACTACTCATACCGTTGTAATGGGGCTAGTTTCTACTTTCGGATGCAACAGAAACTTTACGGATTGGTCAATCCGTTCGCGAGATATGGCAGTTTTGAGGTAAGAAACGCTTGAGCAACTCCAAATTTTCGCAGTTCTGATGCTCGAAACGAATAACTAGAACGGCCTAGGCGATAACTACTTATACCGTTGTAATGGGGCGAGTTTCTACTTTCAGATGCAACAGAAACATTGCGGATTGGTCAATCCGTTTGCGAGATATGGCAGTTTTGAGGTAAGTAACGCTTGAGAAACTCTAAATTTTCGCAGTTCTGATGCTCGAAACGAATAACTCGAACGGCCTAGAGGAAAACTACTCATACTGTTGTAATGGGGCTAGTTTCTACTTTCAGATGCAACAGAAACTTTTCGGATTGGTCAATCCGTTCGCGAGATATGGCAGTTTTGAGGTAAGAAACGCTTGAGAAACCCCAAATTTTCGCAGTTCTGAGGCTCGAAACGAATAACTAGAGCGGCCTAGGGGAAAACTACTCACGCCGTTGTAATGGGGCGAGTTTCTACTTTCAGATGCAAGAGAAATTTTGCGGATTGGTCAATCCGTTCGCGAGATATGGCAGTTTTGGGGTAAGAAACGCTTGAGAAACTTAAAATTTTCGCAGTTCTGATGCTCGAAACGAATAACTAGAACGGTCTAGGGGAAAACTACTCATGCCGTTGTAATGGGGCGAGTTTCTACTTTCAGATGCAAGAGAAATTTTGCGGATTGGTCAATCCGTTCGCGAGATATGGCAGTTTTGGGGTAAGAAACGCTTGAGAAACTCCAAATTTTCGCAGTTCTGATGCTCGAAACGAATAACTAGAACGGCCTAGGGGAAAACTACTCATACCGTTGTAATGGGGCGAGTTTCTGCTTTCAGATGCAACAGAAACTTTGCGGATTGGTCAATCCGTTCGCGAAATATGGCAGTTTTGAGGTAAGAAACGCTTGAGAAACACCAAATTTTCGCAGTTCTGATGCTCGAAACGAATAACTAGAACGGCCTAGGGGAAAACTACTCATACCGTTGTAATGGGGCGAGTTTCTACTTTCAGATGCAACAGAAACTTTGCGGATTGGTCAATCCGTTTGCGAGATATGGCAGTTTTGAGGTAAGAAACGCTTGAGAAACTCTAAATTTTCGCAGTTCTGATGCTCGAAACGAATAACTAGAACGGTCTAGGGGAAAACTACTCATACCGTTGTAATGGGGTTAGTTTCTACTTTCAGATGCAACAGAAACTTTGCGGATTGGTCAATCCGTTCGCGAGATATGGCAGTTTTGAGGTAAGAAACGCTTGAGAAACTCCAAATTTTCGCAGTTCTGATGCTCGAAACGAATAACTAGAACGGTCTAGGGGAAAACTACTCATACCGTTGTAATGGGGCTAGTTTGTACTTTCAGATGCAACAGAAACTTTTCGGATTGGTCAATCCGTTCGCGAGATATGGCAGTTTTGAGGTAAGAAACGCTTGAGAAACTCCAAATTTTCGCAGTTTTGATGCTCGAAACGAATAACTAGAACGGCCTAGGGGAAAACTACTCATACCGTTGTGATGGGGCGAGTTTCTACTTTCAGATGCAACAGAAACTTTGCGGATTGGTCAATCCGTTCGCGAAATATGGCAGTTTTGAGGTAAGAAACGCTTGAGAAACTCCAAATTTTCGCAGTTCTGATGCTCGAAACGAATAACTAGAACGGTCTAGAGGAAAACTACTCATACCGTTGTAATGGGGCTAGTTTGTACTTTCAGATGCAACAGAAACTTTTCGGATTGGTCAATCCGTTCGCGAGATATGGCAGTTTCGAGGTAAGAAACGCTTGAGAAACTCCAAATTTTCGCAGTTTTGATGCTCGAAACGAATAACTAGAACGGCCTAGGGGAAAACTACTCATACCGTTGTGATGGGGCGAGTTTCTACTTTCAGATGCAACAGAAACTTTGCGGATTGGTCAATCCGTTTGCGAGATATGGCAGTTTTGAGGTAAGAAACGCTTGAGAAACTCCAAATTTTCGCAGTTCTGATGCTCGAAACGAATAACTAGAACGGTCTAGGGGAAAACTACTCATACCGTTGTAATGGGGCTAGTTTGTACTTTCAGATGCAACAAAAACTTTTCGGATTGGTCAATCCGTTCGCGAGATATGGCAGTTTTGAGGTAAGAAACGCTTGAGAAACTCCAAATTTTCGCAGTTTTGATGCTCGAAACGAATAACTAGAACGGCCTAGGGGAAAACTACTCATACCGTTGTGATGGGGCGAGTTTCTACTTTCAGATGCAACAGAAACTTTGCGGATTGGTCAATCCGTTCGCGAAATACGGCAGTTTTGAGGTAAGAAACGCTTGAGAAACTCCAAATTTTCGCAGTTCTGATGCTCGAAACGAATAACTAGAACGGTCTAGGGGAAAACTACTCATACCGTTGTAATGGGGTTAGTTTCTACTTTCAGATGCAACAGAAACTTTGCGGATTGGTCAATCCGTTCGCGAGATATGGCAGTTTTGGGGTAAGAAACGCTTGAGAAACTTAAAATTTTCGCAGTTCTGATGCTCGAAACGAATAACTAGAACGGTCTAGGGGAAAACTACTCATGCCGTTGTAATGGGGCGAGTTTCTACTTTCAGATGCAAGAGAAATTTTGCGGATTGGTCAATCCGTTCGCGAGATATGGCAGTTTTGGGGTAAGAAACGCTTGAGAAACTCCAAATTTTCGCAGTTCTGATGCTCGAAACGAATAACTAGAACGGCCTAGGGGAAAACTACTCATACCGTTGTAATGGGGCGAGTTTCTACTTTCAGATGCGACAGAAACTTTGCGGATTGGTCAATCCGTTCGCGAGATATGGCAGTTTTGAGGTAAGAAACGCTTGAGAAACCCCAAATTTTCGCAGTTCTGAGGCTCGAAACGAATAACTAGAGCGGCCTAGGGGAAAACTACTCATACCGTTGTAATGGGGCTAGTTTCTACTTTCGGATGCAACAGAAACTTTGCGGATTGGTCAATCCGTTCGCGAGATATGGCAGTTTTGATGTAAGAAACGCATGAGAAACTCCAAATTTTCGCAGTTCTGATGCTCGAAACGAATAACTAGAAGGGTCAAGGGGAAAACTACTCATACCGTTGTAATGGGGCTAGTTTCTACTTTCGGATGCAACAGAAACTTTACGGATTGGTCAATCCGTTCGCGAGATATGGCAGTTTTGAGGTAAGAAACGCTTGAGCAACTCCAAATTTTCGCAGTTCTGATGCTCGAAACGAATAACTAGAACGGC